>NW_022691005.1:0-9793 GCF_011630105.1 Anneissia japonica
CCGATCGACGAAATCAACGGGTTCGTGGACTTTCTCAACGAGCACAAGCTGCCCTACGAAAAAGCCATCAAGTACAGATGCTTGACCTTAGACGGCTCGTTCAGGCAGACGAACATCGACGACGTCCGTGGTACGATGTCGAGGTGCATGATCAACAACGTTGACTCCGGACTCGTTTCGTTGCGTTGGATGCTGCTAGAGACATTTGCTGCCATGCTCGACGACGCGCACATGAACGCCGTGCAGGCGTGTCTTTACCGAGACTACATTTCCGTGGCCGAAAATATTTTCGTGCACGAAACCGACGTCAGAATCGACCAACTTGCCAGGGACAGACCGATATCCACAGTTGCACCCATGTCGATGACGATTGTGGAAGATTTTCGAGCGAGCTTGCCAGCTGACGAGGAACGCAGCAGCGAAGTTCTAGTTTTCTACGCACATAATGTTAAACGTTAGATAACCCAGATATATATATATATATATATATATATAAAAAACAGAACAAAAGAAAGAAAAAAAGTATGTAGACCAATATATATTTCTTTTTCCAACAGATATTTAATACCAGAAGTACGATTTTTTTTTTCGTTAGTTAACTTAGATTTTAGAACATTGTATACATATATATATATTTTTCATGTTATTTAAGTAGAAATTTAAAAGAAAGAAAAAAAAACAACAAACACGTTGTCTAGTGTGTTATGTGTGTGTGTATACATCTGTTCTATTTCAACAAACATTTGAAATCTATTCTGTGCATTTTTAATTCTAATTTCGTCGGAATTGATCCAAATCCCCAAAATGTGCAATTTTTCGAGGAAATTGGCCTACTCTGACAAGAAATGCGAGATTTGAGATTTTTAGGAACTTTCAGGGGATGAAAAGGGCATTTATAAGGGGGTGGGAAAGATTTTCCAAAGATATATTTTCCCCTTGTTCTCCGGTGGTTAGCCTGTAGTACGCCATCTGGCAGCTTAGATCAAAGGAGTTAAGTGGAGAAGAGGTTGCAGCGTGTTGTGAGTCTGGTCATTATGATATCTTCCTTTTTATTCTTGTCTTTATTTTTCTATCCTCTTTTTCTTTTTCCTTTCCATTTCTCTTCCTCTTCTTTCTCTTTCCCTCCCTCTCCCCTCTTTGTTTTCTCTTATTACCCAGCCCGATACGACGGCTAGTTCAGCCCGGTAAAAACCGTCAGGGGGGCAGTCTGCCCCCTGCCCCCCCGCCTGTTACGCCACTGTTTCATGTCAATTAGAGACAACAGGATTATACAATTTCATACAGTGTATTTTTTAAATTACACAATATGATTAAACCAGGTACTGTACTTGAAAACAATAAGGAAGCAAAACTTACACGTCAAAAGTGTCAAATGTTGTCTACACAAAAACTGTACTTTATTAAAAGAGTAAATCTACTAAAGGGATGTCGTCAATGGAGATATGCACGCATTTGAGTGTACTGTGGTCACTGTACATGGGATTGTCTGACAGTACATACCTGCTGACCTCGATAGAGAGTGATTGATTGCACAAAGGTTTCTGTGCTGGTGCATCTGGCTAAAACTGTCTTTGTAGCTATGCATTGCGCGATATGAATCAACCTTTCAATGGAATCAACCGTTCTATGGAATTGTGTATCCATTCAATTATCTAAAAAAAAAAAAAAAAATTGTGATATAAGGGGGAGGGGGGTGCCCCCTTCCAAAATCCGCCCATGTACTTGAAACTCAATAAAGCAAAGTGTGAATTTGGAGCGAGGAAGTTAACCTTTATTGGTGATGTCATTAGTGATCAAGGAGTTCAGCCTGACCCACAAAACATATCAGCTACACAGAACATGGGGAGACCACAGAACAAGACAGATGTACAGAGATTTTTGGGAAAGGTGAACTACATGGGTAAGTTCATCCCAGACCTTTCTTTAAAATCAGCACCACTTTGAAGCTTACTTGACTAAAGAAATCAATGGATGTGGCAAGATGCACAAGAACAAGCCTCGCAGCTGCTAAAAGTAGCTCTTGTCACAGAGCCAGTTTTGTTTTTCTACGACACAACAAAATCTATTAAAGTCTCTTCAGATGCCTCACGCAATGGTCTAGGTGCTGTACTCTTACACAGTATAACGGAACCTGGGCTCCTGTGGCATATACTTCAAGGGAAATGTCGGAAGGAGAGTCCAGATGTGCCCAAATTGAAAAGGAACTGCTAGCCATAGTCGATGCATGTGAACGATTTCATCAGTACATATATGGACAACATATAGAAGTGGAAACTGATCACAAACCCCGATTCCATTGTTCAAAAAGTCCCTGTGTGATTGTCGATTGAGAGTTCAACGATTGCTAATAAGAGTTCAAAGATATGACTTAATGTGTACTTCACCCCAGGGAAATTTATGAAGACGGCAAATAAGCTCTCAAGAGCAGTAGATCAACAAGCTAAAAGAAAGAGTAGTACAGAAGAGGACGTTGTCAATTATGTAAATATGGTTACTGTGTCTATACTTGTCTCCTCACAAAGCAAGACAGAATTTGTGAAGGAAACAGAAACAGATGAAATTATGAAAGCGTTATCCAAACGTGATATTGTCAGGCTGGCCGAACAAAAAGAAAGATTGTCCTGATAATCTACAAAAATATTGGACAGTGGGGGAAGAGTTGTCCGAAGTTGATGGCTTGCTTTTTAAGGGAAATAGAATAATCATCCCACTTTTCACTGTGTAAATCAATATTGCAGAAAATACATCATCTCGGTGTTGAAAAGTGTAAGCGGAGAGCAAGGGAAGTAGTGTATTGGCTGCGTATAAATCAAGATATAGCTAATGTGGTAAACAATTGCAACTTATGTATAATATACCAGAGACGACACATGGCAGAGTCACTTCAGCCCCACCAAACCTCAAATCATCCATGGTGAAAACTTGGCGCAGACCTTTGTACAGTTAATGGCAGGGAACATGTAGTCATTGCAGATTACTTTTCGTAATTTATAGAGGTTTGCATGCTGCACAGCACAGCTAGTGTAGCAGTGACAAGTAAGATAAAATCTGTGTGTGCAAGACAGGGAACACCTATTGAATTGATGACAGACAACAGGCCTCAAACACTGCTGAATTTAGGCACTTGCAGCTGATTGGGACTTTGTCCATATGACTACGAGTCCTCACTATCCCCAATTCAATGGACTGGCTGAAGGAGCAGTAAAGATAGTAAAAAAAAATGATTAAAAAAGCAGTTCACATCAATCAAGATACCATGAAGGCCCTGCAAATACTGTATACCGTAGCACCCCTCTTGAATGTGGAAAATCTCCAGCAGAGCTACTCTACAACCGGATGATGAAAACGAACTTGCTAATGGCAGATAACTTGTTAAACTTCCAGCAACTCGACACGAAAGCATTCGTAGCAAGGAAGAGCAGGGTAAAGAAAAAGCAGCAGAGAATCATGTGAAGCGAGTAGGTTCATATGCTTTACCAGAGTTGGCAGTTGGAACACCTGGGTACAATACCGACATTGTACCAAACAATTCAACAGTACCTAGTGAAAGACCAGAATCGGAATATGAAAATGAAGAAGTCCATTTAAAGGCCAATGTAAATAATGATTATGATAATGTTGGCGATAGAGATAATACTCATGCAGAAGATATCAATGTCCCACGACGTAGTGAACGCGATTGGAAGCAAAATCGTAAACAATAATTACACTACGTAGATTACTCTTGCAGTGAATGAATGACATGGCATTAGTTTTAATTAAGGACCATGTATTTTGTTGTTATTATCATTGTTGTTTTTTTTTTATCATCTTGCAGAACAATCCATTTTGTGTTTTGTGGGATTTGTTCAAAATTTAGTACTTATGATATCAGTTTAATTATAAAACAAATAAGTGTTTTGTTGGAATAGTGTTCATCCTTATAGGAAGGAAGATGTGTTGATTGTAGTATGCAATCTGGAGAGTGAGCCCTCTGGGTCAGCAGAGGCAGATAATAAAGGTGGCGAGTAAGACCATACTGAAAGACAATAAATAGTCACATGTTGTATAATGGTCTGCTATGTATAACAACTCATCACACACACGAGCGTCAACATTTTAAAATGCTCAAAATCACTTTTTGATAAATTAGGGCACGTTTCATGCCATTTTGAGCATTTCAAAATTTTTGACGTTTTCCGATACGCGCGCGCACCTATGGAAGCTAGAAGTTTTTTTTTTTTTTACATATTTTGGGTTCCTGACATTGTATTCATAAATTTACATTATTTTCAGTCATCTTAGGGCCAATAGCAATGCCGTACGCGCGCATGAAACATCCTTGCGCGCATTTGTGCAAACATACAGTGAGAATATGCTAAAATCAGGCCTATTTTTAATCAGTTATACCTGAGACAATTCTCTTTTATAAATTTGAATTTTTGTCTACATTTTGATGATGTCATCATAGTCAAATAAATGTTTTTCTAACCCCCTCATCTTTCTTTCCTCAAATCTGTGATGCCCCCATATCATCCTAACCAGTAGTCATTTGTGAATCATATTCATTAGGCATAAACTTCAGATGACGGTTGAATGTCATGTAACTTAATTTTACGTGCGCTCATCTTAACGTGCACGTACACGTGCGTCAACATTTTTCAATGTCAAAATCATGTTTAATTTTAATTAGTTATAGCTCCTTAGGATGAAAGATGACCTCCAATTTTTATTACATATTCTGAAAGATATGATTTTATAGATCATTATGGCTGATTGGACATTGTGACTTCATCATATTGCCATTTGAATTTAAAAAAATGAATTTTTATTTTTGTCGTCGTTATTTTTATACTTATTTAAACGTATCTCACTTTTTCTTGATCGATCGTCTCCCACCTTCGAGAATGTTATAGCTGAGACAATTTCCTTTCACAATATTTCAATCATTTTTCACGTTGATGACGTCATCATGGTCAAAATGAATGTTTTTCTAACCTCTCCCCACCTTTCTTTAAATAGAGAGAGGGCGGCAGACTTGATATTTTCCTGCAGAGTTCGAAAATCCTGGCTACAGTGTTTTTCTGTATTTCACTTTTAAGCACTGCGAGATTTCTTTTACCTGACAAGCGGATCACCTAACTCGTCCTTAGTGACGAGTTTCAAATCTAGTTTATGTTATTGTCCTCATATTATTTTATTCTATGTGATTCATTCTTTATAGGTCAAGACATAATCACTTGAGGATAACTCGAATATTGAAGAGTCTTGGTGAACTTGGATTTGAGGATTTAAAGAAACCTTTTATTGACTTTATTTTAAAAGAAATATTCGAAACTAAATTACTTTGGTATACTTTTGAAAGTTGCAAGGACTATTTGATTCAAGTGTTAAAGAATGACGAGGAACGGAACAAATGCCTGTCCTTCTTAGAAACATACGCTAAAGGAAGTCAAGAAAAACGGAGTTTAAAAAGTCAAAACGAACTACTTATGTTTGAAGATTTATAATGAGTAACTAAAGCATTTTGATTTATACTAAAGCTGCAACACCTTGATCCAAGTATAAAACATTCTTTAATGCAAGTATGGAAAAATACAAAATGAAGGAAAAAAGGACAGTAACAATAGGCGAGCAGATTAGAGGCTATTTTGGGGTGGAGGTGGAAATGGAAGTACTACCGGCTAAATTTGATATTTTCTGAAAATATAGGTCTTGAGAGGTTCAGAACTCAAAATTACCCAAAATCCGTTTGGGGGAACACCTCTAAATTACGCATTCAAAATGACCGCCAATTTTCCGCTTTAAATTATAGTTTTAGCTAAATTATAAAAAATAACATTACTTGAATAATAATTATCAACAATTGGTAAAACTTACTCAAAATATTCGTTAATCATCGAAAATGAATCTTGCGTTAAGAAAAACTATAATTTCAATCACCATAGCAACCGTTGCTATGCAAATGAAATTTCCTATTTTATACCTACAAACCGATTTGGGTAAAAATCATGAAAACGTGTATAAAATAGGACGAAATCACAACGTTTACAGAACGTTATATCATAACCAAATTTTCTCCAATTATCACAAAAATTGTTATCGTTTTTACAAAACGTTTTAAAAACGATTTTAAAACGTCGGTGAGTATGCAAGTATGGAAAAATACAAAATGAAGGAAAAAAGGACAGTAACAATAGGCGAACAGATTAGAGGCTATTTTGGGGTGGAGGTGGAAATGGAAGTACTACCGGCTAAATTTGATATTTTCTGAAAATATAGGTCTTGAGAGGTTCAGAACTCAAAATTACCCAAAATCCGTTTAGGGGAACACCTCTAAATTACGCATTCAAAATGACCGCCAATTTTCCGCTTTAAATTATAGTTTTAGCTAAATTATAAAAAATAACATTACTTGAATAATAATTATCAACAATTGGTAAAACTTACTCAAAATATTCGTTAATCATCGAAAATGAATCTTGCGTTAAGAAAAACTATAATTTCAATCACCATAGCAACCGTTGCTATGCGAATGAAATTTCCTACTTTATACCTACAAACCGATTTGGGTAAAAATCATCAAAACGTGTATAAAATAGGACAAAATCACAACGTTTACAGAACGTTATATCATAACCAAATTTTCTCCAATTATCACAAAAATTGTTATCGTTTTTACAAAACGTTTTAAAAACGATTTTAAAACGTCGGTGAGTAACATTGCCTTTTGATTGCAGATTGTTTGCACTAAAACTTTATAAATACGTTATATTAACGTACGCAAAAAACTCACAAACAAATGTATAATTAGAACGAAATTACAATGTTCACAGAATGTTATATTAAAACAAAATTTCCACCAATTGTCAGAGAAATTGTTATCGTTTTTATGAAACGTTTTAAAAACAATTTTAAAACGTTGCAATATATTGCGTTTTAATTGCAGTTTCCTTGTACAAAAAGTTATAAAAACGTTATAATAACGTACGCAAAATACTTACGAAAACGTTTATCACAAATAAATCACAACGTTCAAGGAACGTTATATTATCTCACAACCAAAACACGTTATTCCAGCAATTATTTACATATTTTAGAAAGACCAAACATACCCAATGCTACGCCCAAACAATTACCATAGGTAACAATCAAATTTGAAGCAATTATTCAGGATAATTGTTTTCTTTAACTTTAACACATTAATATATGTTTAAATCTACGTTGTCACCGTCATCATCTATGCGTTTACAGATATGAGTCTGCGCCACGTAAAAAATGTTTAATTCCGTATATAGAACATCGACAAATTTACTCTCCTAGTCTGGCCGGCCTGGAAATTGAGGCTGATTCGTGGGATTTTTTGATTTTTTTTTTTTTTTTTTGTGTTAATTTTTTTTTTTTTTTTTGTATTAATTTCCTCGACAAAGTGTGGGCCCTGTCTGTAATCGCACAGCATAGCAAAATACAGTCCGTACAACTAATTTCTCCATGGTGAGAAAAATGTAATGTATTTTCTACATGTAAACATCAAAATTGACTAAGCCTTTCAAACCAAAAATTGTTATTTTTTCGGGGGTGGGGGGTTTAAAGCCCCGTGGAACACTTTCGACGGATATTGAGGGACGCCCGACCACGCCCACGTTTTTTCGTCGGGCAAATCCTGCCGCCACTCCTGTACTACTTTAGTCTATGGATTTTCCAATCTTAATCCTATGAACAAATTATCTTACTGGAAGAGAAAATTGGCCTAATAAATTAAAATTACAACTTTTACAACATGACTGCTGAAGTTACGATTTTTTTTTAGTGTTCACTGCTTTGAAACAATATTGCCGGCTATATTCTATAAAAAGAGAAAGGGAACCGAATGTTAATAGACTATGTAATTTAAATAAAGTATTAACTTTCCAATGTCGTGTATATTTGTATTGTTTAAATGTTATGTATTCTGCGCCTATTCAGTGCAGATTCTTCAGTAGCCTAGGCGAAGGTCTTACAACAGAATCTGCATAGGCCTAACTTACGTAAATAAGGCATAGTCTAGGCGGGTGCAGGTCAACTCGGCCACAAGTCAACTCGGTCACAGTCAACTCGGCCACAAGTCAACTCGGCCACAAGTCAATTCGGCCACAAGTCAACTCGGCCACAAATCAACTCGGCCACAAGTCAACTCGGCCACAAGTTATTTAATCTAAATCTAAGTTTTTGCATCCTTTTTCTTCAATATATGATTGAAATAAAGTACACAGTATCTACCAAAAGAGATTTGAATGCTATTGCTTATGAATTAAAAAGAGTTATTTATTAATGTGTTCGTCTTCTGTTTACTCACAACATTCTACTTCAACAATAATATTAAACAACAATAACGACAATAAATGAAAAATTTTTACATTAATAATACTAATTAGTCATTATGACGATAATAAATGTGATAATAACAACAACAACATTAATAGTAATATTTATTTTAACTAATAGTAATAATACATGGTAATAATAACGATAATTAAATATCAATGTTAATAACTAATTAGTGATAATAACGATATTGAAGGGATAATAGCAATAATACAACAATAATAAATTAAAGATAATGTTTATTTTTATAATAATAGTAATACTAATTAGTAATAATAATAATAATAATAATAATAATAATAATAATACTTATAATACTAGGCCTACTTAGTAATAATAGGGTAATAATATCGATAATAAAGGTGACAACAACAACAATAATATTAATAATAATAATAATAGAAAAATACTAATAAAAGGCCCATAAAAACTTTTTAAATTACTATTATTAAAATTATAATACTAAGACTAATAAATAATAATAATAATAATATGAATAATAATAATAAAAAATCGAAATTTATTTATTATTTATATGGTACTGTAATAATAATATCAGCAAAAATTTGAACTATATATAATGTTAATACTAAGACTAATAATTAATATTAAAACTAACGGTAATAAAAACAACAATAATAATAACAACAATGACAACAATAATAACAGCAATAATAATAACAATTAGTACAATGTAGTACCAGTAAATGACTTGTGGCCGAGTTGACTTGTGGCCGAGTTGATTTGTGGCCAAGATGACTTGTGGCCGAGTTGACTTGTGGCCGAGTTGACTGTAGCCAAACTTTTTGTGTCCGAGTTTACTTGTGGCCGAGTTAACTTGTGGCCGAGTTGACTTGTGGCCGAGTTAACTTGTGGCCGAGTTGACTTGTGGCCGAGTTGGATCGAATTCGCCTAGGCTAGACGGACTGCTGCGGATTGCTGGACGCACAATCTAGGACTAGGCCCCAGACTACTGAAAAGCCTCCTGGGGGTGACAGACGATCGGGCACACGAGACGATCGGGCACAGACGATCGGGCCCGTTTTTGGACGATCGGGCTCACTTTTCAAACACTTTTCAAAAGTGGGCCCGATCGTCCAAAAACGGGCCCGATCGTCTCGAAAACGTGCCCGATCGTCCTGGGCCCGATCCTCTCATGGGCCCGATCGTCTTTAGGGAAAACTGAATATTGGGCCCGATCGTCTGCTGACAAAATCGAAAATTTCCAAAACGATTTTGGCTTGCCTAGGTCAATTTCGGCCGCGCCCCATCAAATGACAAAATGTATGGAGCGCCGCGTTGTTGCTCCGCGAGTTCTTGGCATGCAGAATCGAAAATTTCCAAAACGTTTTCGTCAATTTCGGCAGTCGAATGACTATTACACCAGGGAGGAGTTAACATCTAGATGTGTATAAGAGACAGGGCCTACAGTAATCAGTAATTACATAAA
>NW_022691005.1:9821-10840 GCF_011630105.1 Anneissia japonica
AAATATATATATATATGTATATGTATATATATGTATATATATATATATATATATGTGTGGGTGTGTATATAATATCTACAATGATGATTTTAATATATAAACTATATCGTCTACCCGCCGTTTTAGAAAATGGGCCCGGAAGTCTACATCGGTGGGCCCGATCGTCCACACTAGTTGGGCCCGAGAGAGAGAACCGCAGTTGATTATGGTGGTCTATTTATAACAACAGAGGCAAACAACGCAGTAAGAGGTATCTATGTCTGTTCACTATGGAATGCCAAAAGGACAAATTACAAGTGGCGCAGTGCAAAAGACAGTCGCAGTAAAGAAGTCAAGTGGCGCGGTGCAAACTCAAAATGCGTATGCCACCACTTTAGGTTTGCACTGCGCCACTTCACTTTTGCACTGTGCCACTTGACTTTTGCACTGGCATCAAAATGGAAATGAACTAATTTTTAGTAGGTCTATATTATTATTATTATTATTTCTTTGTTCTCGTCAGGGACATATACCCTGATAGGAGACCTCGGCCCGCGTCGGGCAAATCCTGGTGCCATCCCTTAATCAAACTGTATTTAGACAAAGATAAACTATGAGACAATAATTCCATACACATTTGCAACACTAAGTGTAGCCCAAGAGCATGACATTTTCTTTCTTTTATTGAATGTTCTTCTGGAAATTAAATCCCACTTTAGTAGTACCGGTATGCTTTATCTCCTTTTTAAACCACAATTTACACATGCAATTATTTAGGATTCATCATCTACATCAACAATTGGATATTTTCTTCCTACTGGAGTGTACAAATACGAAAAAAATAAAACTTGCGCGTAATAATTAACAGCACAAGAAATAAATATGAGGAAGAACGTATAGAAAAAGCACTTTTAACGTATAATTTGATAATTAAAATTATAAAATTTAAGGTCAATAGTAACATACAACAAAATCCTAATTGCTGACAAATATTTAACATTTTAAATTATAAGAAATATATATATATATAGGCCTATATT
>NW_022691005.1:10902-14341 GCF_011630105.1 Anneissia japonica
ACATTAATTAGGAACTGTGCTTAAATATGGTAAAGTCATTTAAATAAATGAATTGCATTTGTCTAAAATAATTTTCTCTGCCGATCATTGAGTGCCTATGAAACGAAGACCGAAGAAGACCAAAGACTAAAAAACGAAGACACCTATTTTTTTCTCTTTTATCTTGATGATAATAGGCTAGGCTGTCACAAAATCAAAATTACGAAATTTTTTGGGCGTCTGTTTGTAAAAATGTTCAAGGGTCTTCGTTTTAAAAAACGAAGACCTCCAATTATTTCTCAATTATCTTCTTGGAAGTATTTCAAAATCATCATAAAACAGTTGTCAAGTACCTATTTCATTATTTCATCACGATTGAGAGAAAAAAAAAACTGTGGGTCTTCGTTTTTCAGGTCTTCGGTCTTCGTTTTGTAGACACCCATATATGGTGTCTATAACACGAAGACCCTTAATTACCTCATGCGTCCTATGTTGGTGTCACTACTAAATGACCGATGCTGCACATATGCGTCACTATACATAATTCCTACTGCTTATTTAACATGGAACAGGTTTATGGATGAAATATTCAAGGTTTTTGTAGCCCCCGCCCCCCCTCCAAAAAAAAAAAAAATACGCGTACCACTAGGCCAAGCCTTACTTTCGTTTAGAGGTAGCGCGCAACGCCAAGACGCGCTCTGCCACCAGCCGTGGACGTACGACATTTGTTGCCGCTTTGGAACTGGAATAAAGAGTAAATCATTAAATTGACTCACATTCAGGCAATAATGTGCTAAAAAGATGAATACTATATTTACATAGCATGAAGGGATAAAAAACATTATTTTCATCAACCGAAATGTCCACTGATAAATCTCAGATAAGATAGTGTAATACATACTACAAGTAACGAAATGCACGCCATCGTGTCGGTATTCAATATTTCGACATTAATTATGTCATCAACAGGAATCATTATGAATTCCTGATGATGACATCATCAATAGGAAGTATTTTCAACACGATTGAGAGAAAAAATGTGGGTCTTCTTGTGGGTCACAGCGGCTCAAATTCAAGATAATTTTATTGTCTGAAAAACCCAGAAATTACGTTCCACTGGCAGTGTTACAAGAGTTAACAACATATACAGTAATAAATAAAAGATAACAATATTACCTCTATATATCCTTTTTTGTAAGATTCCCAACCGCGGTTGACTATAATTATAATACTGTAATACTTTTACACAGGTAACGATAACAATTAAAGTACAGTTGTAATGATTTATAGGCCTACAGGTAAATTGCGCTATATAAGAATGAACTATTATTATTATTATTATTATTATTATTATTAAAGGCCACAGTAATAAAATATGGATAATTAAAATGTCTATAAACAGTATTTATTTTTCAATATATACTGTATATATCAGAAAATAGTTGTCACACACTAAGACCACAATAAAATTAATATAAAAGTAAAAGTCAATCACACACAATATTCATTGAATTTGTATTCATAAAAAATAAAAAAAAAATCTTTAAAACCGTCTGTATATATTGTTTACATTTTGACAAGCAGTAAACAGGGAAGATGAAGAAATCTATTTGAGTGAAAAAACAAATCTGTCTTATTATATTTTATACTGTATAAGATATTATTGGTCTAATTAATAAAATTAAATGCTGAAAATGTCAATCTGAGCTTTAATAATACAATGTGAAAATGTATGTTATTGAATCGATCTTCCTAACTGGACCCTTTGTCACTGGCCCTAGCATAACTAAGTAGTCTACCCTGACTAGCCTAGCAATGATGTAGAAACAAAAAGCAACAAAAATTATTTCAAACTTACCGCTAATATCACTCAAAAGGTCACTCTTTCTCAATCGGTCACTACCAAAGCTTCTAATTTGTCTCTAGTGGCCATGGCTGACAACTGTGCCATTGGCAGGGGTGGCGCCAAGATTTGCCCGACGGGGGAGGGGAGAGGGGGCGAGGTCCCCGACGAGGGGTCATATTTCCCAGACGAAAGCAATGTGGGCCTGGTCAAGCTTCGATTAAAAGGTTTTGAATATGGTCCAGAGGGCGAAGCCCCCCCCCGACTGGGGGGGGGGGCTGTGGCCCCGACCCCCGCTGGCGCCACCCCTGGCCATAGGCCTTAATAGCGGTAATAATTATGATGAATAGAAAAGCCTAGGCTATCCTACTGTATCTACGACAAGTATGCCTTTGATCATATCGTTCCTATTGGTGTTTTAGTCCCATTTTTTTGTCGTGTTGTGAAATTATTAAGAAAAAATTGAATTATGTGTTCTTGATTTTTTTTTTATTCATATATATTGTTGTTTAGTTTCATTTTAATGCCAAAATTGGCGTTCCATACAATATCGCCAAAAATCAAGTGGCGCAGTGCAAAAGCAAGGTAATTCAACAAAAGGACGCACATCTCCGCTCTCGAACATAGCGCGTGCGTACAGTCCTTTGATCTTTACTGTGGCATCGACAATCCGATACTAGTTGCGAGTACAGCCGTCAATTATTAATTTATGCGTGCCATTCGTTTTATGGTGTTAGTTTTTATTTTATTAATTTTGGGTACTTGGTAATGTCTGTTACATTTGATTTTTTTTTACCGCGACCTTGTTAAATGCTTCTATAAATTGCAATTTGATTAGTGAAAATTGACCAAGAAAATGAAAAGTTATAGCAATTCAAAATTTACGAATTTTATAAAATTTCATGTTCTTATGTAACATTAATCTGTCATTTTGACAATGTTGGCATAAGGTGCCGAGGACGAACATTTGAGTATATATGGAACATTTATTATTTTTTTCTACGAAGTGAGTCTCATGAACGACAATTCACCACAATTTTGGTAAAATTAATGTTGAAATGTAGAATATATTTCAGTCTAATGTTAGTGCAAAATATCATTAGGCATTTGTAATCACCGCACGACGCGCGACTAACATGGCAACTAACACGCGCGTGGGTAAATAGTCACGTACGCTGACGGTTTATGGTCTGGTTGCTATGGTTTTTGTGACGTTCAGCGTGTAGGGACGCACGTGCGCCTAGAATGTCGATGCCAGAGTTATAATCTTTGATGTCCCGAGATGTGCGTCCTAGACCTTTCCGCTAAGCCCCGCCCCTTGGATATTGTTGCTAAGGTCCCACAAACAACATCATTTTGTAGAAGAAAACATGGCTGGCTGTGCGGTCGCGGGCACAGAGTGGTTGTTAGGTATTCCGGACAATATCTGTTTTACGTTTCTGCCGAATCACAAACATGTATCAGAAAGTGTCTTAAAAAGAGGTCTAAATTACTATTTGCAAGTATACATTCATATAATTAAAATAATGACACTAAAAGTTGATGGAAATTACTGGCGATTAATGCGGAAGTCTTATTCATCTCCATGGTTTCACATCGAGATTTCAGCATAAAATC
>NW_022691006.1:0-524 GCF_011630105.1 Anneissia japonica
AAAGAATAACATCAAAAGTAGTGACATGTATTTGTATTTATTATATTCCATTATATATTGAAAGTTTGATATCAGAAATTGTATTTAATGTGAAATGATAAATTGATATCAAAAAGAATGGTATAATATATATATATATATATATTCATTATATACATATATATATATATATATATATATAGTGTGTTTGTTGGATGTGTAGGTGTATATATATATGTATGTATATATGTGTATATATACAGTGTGTACAGTATGTGTATATATGCATGTGTATATAAGTATATATATATATAATTGAATATGCAATAATGTTTTGCTCACACTATGATGACATTACTTTCATGAAATTTAAATAATATTTTGTATTTATAATATTCAAAATCTCATAATTTTTTGACAGGATTTCTTATTGTATACCGTGGTACAGTATGTGTTTATTTAAATTAAAAATGATGAAATAATTGTGGGTTACCCCCACAAAAGTTTAAAAAAAAGTGGTGACATGGTCAGATAATTATGGTCAT
>NW_022691007.1:0-1340 GCF_011630105.1 Anneissia japonica
AGAGCTAAAAACAAACACTTTGCACTTTACCTTACGACAAAGGAAGAATGCTGTTCATCCCCGTATGATTTTTCTTTTTTAATTATCTATTTATTTATGTTCTAGTGTGATTTTTTTTTCTAATTTACTCTTGCGAGCCGCGCACACAACCTATGAAGCTGTTTAAGGGACATGGTGATTAGGCCTACGCCTTATTAAAACAAAAAAGGCGCAGCGGATTAGACTAAAGGTTTGTACGAAGCTGTTTAAGGGACATGGTGATTTTTTTTTTTTTTTCCTAACCCGTACCTACGCCTTATTAAGGCGTACGTACGCCTTATAAGTCGTACGTACGCCTTATGGGTTATTAAGGCGTACGTACGCCTTATGTAACCCGTACGTACGGGTTACATAACGCGTACGTACGCCTTATTTAACCCGTACGTACGCCTTATTAGACCGAGGGTTGAGGCTCCAAAATCGGCTTAGTTTACGAATTCTGTGACCCACCAATCCAGGCTACTTGGCATTCGCACAAAAATGTTTTATTGAAACATAAGATAATTGTCGGCAATCGTAAATTTGGGAAAACTGTAAACAAAAATGAGAATTTGTCTTCGAAAAAATAATGGCGTTCACGAAAGCAGTACCCAATCACAGCACACTTACCATACCCGTTAAGAATTGATGTGACGCTATTAGCCAATCACAAGCGTTCTTGTAAACTCGGTAACTAATATAAACAATGTCGCGAGGAAAGTGACAATTTGTAGCAATTTGGACGAAAGTTCTTCGGTTTTAGTGGACTATTTCAATATGGTATAAATATACCAGCCTTTAAATAAAATACATTGGTAATACTGTAGTAGTAAGATTGTAGAGGTAGTAAATCGCATTTCCCGTCTTCCCTCGACTATCATACCGTAGTTTTGTGTAAGCCAAAGGCAACGGTGCTTTACTGAATGTGTATTGTGTTATTTACCTAGGCCTACATGTATGCATAGTAGGAAGGGCAAGATGTATGTTTATCGACTTTGAATGAAAGACAGAAATATACAATATAATATTTCGATTCTATTTTTTTTTTCGTTTTGTTTTGTTTTTTAATACATTAAAAAAAATTAAAAGAAAACTGAGACTGAATTACTTCAAAAAATACTGAACACATTGAGGCTGATGTAAAATTTCAAATGTTTTTATTTGCATGCAATGATCAGTATTTCTTGCCATGCCAGTTGAATTTTGTTTAGCAGCTTGAAGACCTTGATAATATGGACTGAATGAATGAATAAAAGCAATTGATGATTCCAATAAGGAGGTAAACAAATAGATATTTCATATAGGTCAGTTCAGCCAGTTGC
>NW_022691008.1:0-924 GCF_011630105.1 Anneissia japonica
CCAGAGCTTCAGCTTTCGACCTCTACCTTACCTTTACCTAAAAGGCAATAATTAAGTTCCCAGGGGCGGATCCAGAATTTTCCAAACGGAGGGGGGGGGGGCACTCAATAGTTTTAGATTAGGTAAGTGAGTAGCACATGACATTGATTTGCATTGAAATTTTACAAATTTAGTGGCAAAACAGGTGGGGGTAGTGGCAAAACGAGTAGGGGCGCACGGGGGTGCCCCCTTGATTCCATATCCGGACATCCAGAGGTACAAAATACTGAAAGTTTTCGGACGTCATCGCTAAGCATGATGGCGCTGACGTGGGTCTGGACTCTCGCTTTCATCAGAACCCACTTCCTTAAATCTTGGATACGCCACTGCGATTGGCTTGTAATTTTCAATATGGTCCTAACTTACAATGACTGGATTTGCGTCAGGATAAACATGTATAGGTGTAATTTTTGCCCTACCTGGCGTGGAAATGTACCGAATACTCAGTACATTTGAAAACAACTGCGAAAAAAATCGCAAGTTGTTCTCGGGTGGGATTCGAACCCACGATCTCCAGATCACTAGCCTGGCATCATACCTCTAGAACACCGAGCTTGCGCCTGATGGGCAGGGTTGAATTCGAGTCCAAGTAAGCAGCGGGTACTGCAGTGTTGATAATAATTGATAGTAAAAATTACACCTATACATATTTCTCCTGACGCAAATCCAGTTATTGTCTACTATTCCATCACGACAATAACAATTACTATGTAATGTCCTTTGTGATTGGGTGGGTTTATTTACAAGTGGAATAAAAGATTATGTTAATATATTATCCACGGGACTGAAGATCTAAATTAAAATCGCCCATAAGATACCGGGTATGCATTTTTAGTTCCTATGCATGTAATGCAATAGGAACTATTGTAATCACTCTTGCTATTT
>NW_022691009.1:0-655 GCF_011630105.1 Anneissia japonica
ATCAACTACGCTGTGGATGGCAAGTAATGAGGGAATAGGTATTAATACTCTTTTCACCCTATAAGCAAAATTCTTACACAATCCTGAATGTTCCAACCTCAGACTTAAGTTGTGGTCAGTGTAAATGGCACAAAGTACAATTTGGGCTGCAAAACAGTCCAGGCTTTTCGATGAGCATTGCACATCCCAGTGTAAGAGCAACAACTCTGAGTCAGTCAGTTACTGACTGTACCAGGCCTAGCCAAGTTGATGGTATTCCCCATTTTCATTAAATTGAAAACCACCAATTCTCAACATGTGCAGTTGAACATGAACAGTTTCAGTATGTATTCCCTAAAGTATTTTAGGTGTTTGAAGTGTCAACCTTTGTTTAATATATTTTGTACGTGAAAATATTTGATATGGTATAATTCTTAATTTCTAATTTATTATTTTTTAATCTGTATTTCATGTATTCTTTGAATGAAATATTATCTAATGAATTATTTAAAATGGAATATAACATCAATACTAACCTCCTCCATTTAATAGCAACATCAAATAAATCTCGCCACATGAATCTTTTTCCGTAAATATTCTTGAATGTCCGTGGCATTTTCCAAAACTGTTTCACGTGCTGTGCAACATCTATTGCAGCAAGACCCATGGCTAAGTG
>NW_022691010.1:0-1003 GCF_011630105.1 Anneissia japonica
GGTTTAAAATTAAATATTTTAGTGTCAGTATTTAAAGAGAATAAAGGTTGGTAGAATTCAAATAGTTGTGATGCCAGGTTGGGGCCTGTGACATCACATAGTGACAGATATGAATGATGGTGCCAAATGTATGTGCTGTTGGTGATGATGTTGGCGATGGTAACACTGGTGGTCGTTTAGGTGATAATGATGAAGGTAATAACAGTGCTGCTGCTGCTGTTGCTGAAGATTATGATGATAACTTTGAGAATGATTATCTTTTAGACTACACCACAACAAATGCGGAGAACTTAGAGGCTTGAGCAGGTGGAATGAAGATGATGACTTTGTGAATGGTCAAAACAAATATTTGATTTATTGTTATTAAGACTATGACATATCAGTAGCAATGTAATCACCTGGTCATTATTGGGGAATCCCCCCGAATCCAGCTTGGAAAACAGCATCTGATCATTCAAACTCACTTCAAATGATTCTGCAAATAAAATCAGTCGACTATAAATAGTAGAATAACAATACTTTGCATGCATATCTCCTGTAATACTTATATTAAATTGTTTGAATACATTTACAGTAGGCATGGAACCTGTTTGCACCACTAAACATTGCATTATTCCATCAATATTAGCACTCTATAAATACCTATTATAGTAATTGTTTGATATAAACCTGTAAACACCATACACACAACATAGGTTTATGATTGACCTCGACTGACCTTGGATATGAGTATGCGCAGGTTTAACTACGAATTGGTTGACTGATGTTAAATTCAAGAACAGTGGATTTGAATAGCTTGGTGATTAAGATACTTGCCTTTAAATCCCAGGTCCTGGGTTCAACTCCTGTCAGTTTTCACAACCAAACAACTCCACTCCCTAAGCCTCATAATGAGACAGACTATATAAAGCATTTTGGGTCTATGTTTGTCTATGTCACTTAGAAAAGTAATTAAAGTTTGCTCTTTGGCATATCCTTTGCCATTGTGTTACACTAAATTATA
>NW_022691011.1:0-2111 GCF_011630105.1 Anneissia japonica
TTAAAAAAAAAAAAAAATTATGGGGGTGGGGGGAGGGGTGGCGTTTCTTTTTTTTCCCACCATCTTCAGTACAATTCTGTATAGTACACATCACACGGGAAAAAAATCCGCCATCGACTTCTGTCTTAAATTGTTAAAACTCTGTTTGGCAGCTTCATCTCGCCATTTCCTTACTTGCATTAGTTGAATATAATCCACATCCCCTTATATTCCAGCCACATCAGCAGGTTGTCAGCAGCGTTAAAGGCTGTTGATGCGTTGACTTTTGGGAGGTGACTAACTTCTTGTTCATTATCAGATGAATCGTGCTCCTGCGATGTTTCCACATCACTGATGATTTGATCATCCGTTAGCCACTGATACCCTGGATCGTCTGCGTCTTCAGTCAGCCATTGAACAGGTCCCATCTACTCGCTATCATCGGCTTGGTATCCGAGTTCTTCAAACATTTCATCGAATTCAGCCGAGTCATCGTCATCATGATGGTTTCTTTCATGAGGATCGGAGTCGTTGTTCGGCTCTACTCCCAGAAGTTGTCGCCAGCTACGACTTAGGTTTTCTTCCGTTGCATCTTCCCATGCTTGGGAAATCCAACCAACGCAATCCTTGATTGTCAGCTGCCTGATAACAATTGTAATGTCGTCATCGTTCGCCAAGATGTGTCGTAGGAGATGCTTTTTGTAGCGTCGTTCTTCTTTTGGGGGGTGTTTTTATCCTAAAGAAGTAGAATTTTGTATGGAATGTGAATGTTGGAACAAAGTCACTGTGGAACCAATTTTTTGAAAACGGTAGCATCTGTAAGTTAATGACCAGCCTGAGAGGCACTTCGTAGATTACTAGGATTGTTTATTGTGGTACTGACCGACATACATGTATGAGATGGGTAACGCACCGAGAGGGCGTGATTCAAATTAATACAATGTTCTACATCTTCCTTCTTTTACTTTGTTTTTAAACATGATCAATTTATAGTAAATTTAAAATCTTTTCATCCTTTTGTTCTTAAACATGAGAACAATAAGACGTTTTAAGTCAAAAGTGTGATTGTGTTATTCATTCAATTGTGATATTTTCTAACATATTAATTAGCATCTTAAATTCCTGTTCAATTTTTAATTTCCATTTTACTTATAAATTCCAATCCAATAACAATGGTCTATAATCAATGTATAATTAATGTTCTTCAATCCAATCAATGTTCAATAATCAATGTTCATTCAATGTTCAATAATCCACTTTCAGCAATCAAATCAATGTTCAATAATCAACGTTCAGTAATTCAATCAATGTTCAATCAACGCTTGATTTTTTTAATTTTTTTTAAGGTTACTGTGTGTGTGTGTGTGTGTGTGTGTGTATTTGGGATTTGGTTTGACAGTTCGTCCACTTCGGGTTCTTGTTGGCTGAATCTGTGTTGGATTCTAAACTTTTAAATCTGTGAATTGTTCGAAGTGAACTTATATGATTATTGTATTTTAAATGAAGAATTTTACTGATTTTTCAGCTAGCATTGTTGGTGTTGCAGGTTTTAATAGACAGTCTAAATAGGTTAAAATATCTTACAAAACACAATCAACAAAGCATATACCTTATAACTAAGTAAAGTGCAATAGAAAAAGAACCCCTTTACTATTTAATTTATAGAGAGCACAGGAAAGAGACCAAAGTAGCTAATATATTGCAATCGTGATTGGTCAATCTCTTGAAATGAGGTAAAATCATTCAAGCATCACTGGCGTTAGATCAGTGGCGTTAGCTAATCTGGGGTCTGCAGGTAGCGTTAATAACGCCAAGGACGTGGCGTAGTGAGTGGCTTTAACAATGCCACTGCCTAGTTCACACACAAAGGCCATGCTTAAGCCAGTCAAACGCCGTGTGTGTGAACATAGCCTAAATTACATGGTGTCAGAAATTGAGGAAAATAATCAACTTTTAGTGGATTCACATATTGAAGTACAGTAAAGTACGATGGTATACATTATTGCTGCTTGGGCCCATCCATAGCAACGAAACATGGCCGACTATGGAATACGTAGACCGGATCCGATTTCCTTTCAAGGAAACGTAGCTGAAAACTGGAGACGTTTCGAACTAGATTTCGATATATATAT
>NW_022691011.1:2316-8183 GCF_011630105.1 Anneissia japonica
CCATTCAGATATGCCTGGTTCATGAAACTACAGAAAATGCAAACAAACAATTGTCACAGACAATCGACGTACTAACGTTTGAAAAAACCAAATCGCAGCACAGTAAAGTTTGTGGAAGGTGTGGGACATCTCATCCACGATATAATTGTCCTGCATATAACAAAGAGTGCAGCAGATGTGGGATTTTAGGACATTTTGGAACACAGTGTAGGAAACCTAGGGGTACTAGTGCACAACACAAGCATACTTACAAGAAACCCCAAGGTAAACAAAGATACAAAAAAAGTCCAATAAGCAGACAATGTATGATATCGCAACAGAAGAAGAAGCACAAAATGAAGAATTCTTTGTTGTAGAAGGCATAAACATTGATACAGTTGACAGTAAAAATGTAATAAAAACAACTGTAATGGTCAACAATCACCCTCTCACATTAAAGACAGACACTGGAGCCAAGTGTAATGTAATACCGTCCACTAAATACTCTGCAAAATATTAAAGCTGCTGATGACATAGACCAATCAGAAAAGCCAAATCTGGTAGCATATAGTGGTAATACCATAACTACTTTGGGAATGGCAAGATTAAAGATAGATTCAGCTGGAAAACAACACCAACTAAAATTATATGTTGTTGATGGTGATTACACTCCCATAATTGGATAAGCAGATTCTCTAAAACTTGAGTTGCTAAACGTTAATGATAACATGGTGCATGTCGTAACACAAGATATTCCAGAACTAACAGAGTTTTCGGATGTTTTTGGTGACGATTTGGGCAAGTTAGCAATGAAATATAAGATGTCTGTAGACCCTTCGGCGTCATCACTCCTGTAGAAGAGGCAATAACATGGGTGTCATCAATGGTTGCAACAAAAAAAAAAGAACACTGAAGAAATTAGATTGTGCATATATCCAAGAGATTTAAATGGTGGTCTGAAGAGACCCCATCACCCAATGAAAAATGTTGAGGAAATAACTAGAAATTTAGCCAATGCCGTAGTATTTAAGGTCTTAGATGCTAAAAATTCTTTTTGGCAGGTACCATTAGATGAAGAATCTTCAAAGTTGACTACGTTCAACACTCCCCTTGGCCGATACAGGCATCTTAGAATGCCATATGGATCAGAAGTATTTCAACGCACAATAGAAATACTCTTTGAAGGATATCCTTGTGAGATAATTGTAGATGTCCTGCTATTCACTGATAAAGATCTAGACGAACGTGACAAGAATTTAAAGGATGTGCTACAGAGAATTCAGAAGGTTGGACTCCGCTTGAATAAGAACAAATGCAAGTTTCGACAGAGTCAGGTTTCCTATGTTGGACACCTTCTAACCGACAATGGTATAAAACCTCATCCTGAGAAGATAAAGGCTATATGCGAGATGCCAGCTCCAAAGGATACACAAGCTTTAAGCCGTTTTCTTGGTATGGCAAACTATCTTTCGAAATTCATAGAGAACTTTAGTGAAATAGCAGCACCCTTAAGGCAGTTGTTACACAAAGACACGCAATGGTGTTGGCAACCACATCAGCATGAATCTTTTGAGAAGCTTAAAAGTATGATAACAAGCCCACCAGTCCTTGCATATTACGATGTGACCGAACACTTAACCCTTACATGCGATGCATCCCAGTATGGTTTAGGCTGTGCATGCCTCCAAAATGGTAAACCAATAGCATTTGCCTCACAAACAATGACAGAAACCGAACAGCGCTATGCACAAATAAAAAAAAGAGCTGTTAAGCATAGTGTTTGCAACAAAGAAATTCCATCAGTACATATGAGAAACAAATAACCATACAAACAGACCATCAACCACTGATACTCATTGTGAAGAAGCCACTTCACAAAGCGCCAGCTCGTCTGCAGAAATTACTAATGCAGTTACAAAGTTGGTATACAAGAAAGGTGCTGAGCTATATTTGGCAGACACCTTATCACGAGCACCTACTACAGATACTGGTGATGATGGATATCTGTATGAAGTCATGGAAGTATAGCACATCTCTGATGCTAAACAGGAAGAGCTGCGAAGTGCAACGAAAGAGGATCGCACTCTACAGATGTTAATTAACACAAAACTTAAGGGATAGCCAAAAACTCCAAAGTCGTGCCCTTCAGAAATACGAAGTTATTTTACTTTCAGAGATCAACTCTCAGTAGACAATGGAATAGTTATGAAAGGACATAAAAGCATAATTCCTAGCTCTGTCCAGTCATCTACACAAATACTACACAAAGGACATCCTGGAATAGAAGCTACAAAACGCAGAGCACGAGAAATTGTCTATTGGAGATCAATGTGCGATGACATAAGCAAGTTTGTGTCATCCTGCCAGGTATGTAATGCCCTAAAGGCACATCAAGCCAAGGAGCCCTTACTTTTACATAACATTCCAGATCTACCATGGACGATTGTTGCCACAGATATATTTGAGTGGAACAATAAGCATTACCTGGTACTCGTAGATTCCTATCCCGGATGGTTTGAAATGAATACTTTAACTGACTTAACATCAGCCACGGTAATAGTAAAACTGAAGCGTCACTTTGCTACCCATGGTACACTGCAGATTCTCATAAGTGACAATAGAGGTCAGTATTCAGGTCACCAATTCAAACAGTTCGCATCAGAATGGAACTTTGTGCATATCACGAGTAGTCCTGAACATGATACCACAAAATCCAACACAGATTCAGCCAAGAGAACCCGAAGTGGACGAACTGTCAAACAAAATCCCAAATACAATAGCTTTATGTTTGCGCAGTAACTAAAAACAAATGCAAGCGTTGATTGAACATTGATTGGATTACTGAACGTTGATTATTGAACATTGATTTGATTGCTGAAAGTCGATTATTGAACACTGAATGAAGATTGCTTATACATTGATTATTGAACATTGATTGAACATTGATATGATTGCTGAACATTGAATGAACATTAATTATACATTGATTATAGTCCATTGTTATTGGATTGGAATTTATAAGTAAAATGGAAATTAAAATGGTAATAGTAATGGTAATGGTGGGATATTTGTAGTGTGCCTTCCACAATAAAATCGTCTCGTCTCAAACATCGAACAAAAATTTAAGATGCTAATTAATATGTTTCAAATGATCACAATTGAATGAATAACACAATCACACTTTTGACTTAAAACATTTTATTGTTCTCATGTTGTAAAAAAAAGAAACAAAAGGATGAAAAGAATTTAAATTTACTATAAATTGATTATGTTTAAAAACAAAATAAAATAAGGAAGATGTAGAACATTGTATTAATTTGAACCACGCCCTCTCGGTGCGTTACCCATCTCATACATGTATGTCGGTCAGTACCGCAATAAACAATGCTAGTAATCTACGAAGTGCTTCAGGCTGGTCATTAACTTACAGATGCTACCGTTTTCAAAAAATTGGTTCCACAGTTACGTTGTTCCAACTGTCCGGCGGTGGTGCCATGAACATGACATTCCATACAAAATTCTACTTTTTTTTGGATAAAGCTCCGTCACACCCCCCCAAAAGAAGAACTCGTTTCTGAGGATGGGAACATCTGGGTTGAGTATCTTCCGCCAAACACCACTAGCATGATTCAGCCTATGGACCATGGGATCTTTGAACCCCTTAAACGACGCTACAAAAAGCATCTCCTACGACATATCCTGGCGAACGATGACGACATTCCAAATGTCATCAGGCAGCTGACAGTCAATGATTGCGTTGGTTGGATTTCCCAAGCATGGGAAGATGCAATGGAAGAAAACCTAAGTCGTAGCTGGCGACAACTTCTGGGAGAAGAACCGAACAACGACTCCGTTCCTCATCAAAGAAACTATCATGATGAAGATGACTCGGCTGAATTCGATGTAATGTTTGAAGAACTCGGATAAAAAACCCGATGATAGCGAGTAGATGGGACCTGTTCAATGGCTGGCTGAAGACGCAGACGATCTAGGGTTTCAGTGGCTAACGGATGATCAAATCATCAGTGGTGTGGAAACATGGCAGGAGCACGAGTCATCTGATGAAGAAGAAGAAGTTAGTCACCTCCCAAGAGTCAACGCATCAACAGATTTTAACGCTGCTGACAACCTGCTGATGTGGCTGAAAGATAAGGAGATGTGGATTATATTCACCTAATGCAAGTGAGGAAATGGCGAGATGAAGCTGCCAAACAGAGGTTCAACAATTTAAGACAGAAGTCGATGACGGATTTTTTCCCCGTGTGATGTGTACAGTACAGAATTGTACTGAAGAAGGTGCAAAAAAATAAGAAAAAAAAATAAAGATTCGCCACCCCTCCCCCCATAGAAAACGAAAGAAAAAAAATTAAGAAGGGATACTTTCAATTAGTATCCCTCATTTATGAATAAAGACAGAATCGATATATCATCCCAACTTGCACAATTTACATGCGTACTGGTACATGCTCATTTGTAAAACCGTCCATTGGTTTCATATTTGTTTGTTTTTGTTTATAAATATTTTGTTCATTACAAAATTATTCATTCGTCTACACAGTATCATGTGTCTATGTCCGTCCGATACGTTTGTTATTTGTTTGAGAAATATCAGTCTTATGTTGGCTTTGTTTTATTGTTTGAATCATGTTTGTCTTATACGTTCGTTTCTTTATTTATTTTTTCATGTCCGTCTTATGTTTTCGTTATTTTTTTTTAAAATCTTCTCCGTCATATCGTTCATAAATTCGTTCATGTCCGTCTAATGTGTTTGTTGTTTTATTTGGTTAAATCATACCCATCTTATGCGTTCGTAATTTATCTGTTTGAATCACGTCTTAAGGACTTTTAACTGTTACCAGGATTGAAAGCTGGCTGGTTTAAGCCGCCTAACTTGAATTAGCCTTATGTGATTATGCAGTATTGTTATGCAAATGAGCCAGATAGGCACAATCTGCACATGCTCAGAAAAACAAAACTTCACTTAGCCACACTGCGTATCGGCTAGGCGTACAGCCGTTAGTCCTAGCTTATCTTATTTTTGTTTGTTACGCACCACAGACTTAGGCTGTTTGTTATCACTTCAAGATGTCTACCGATTCGTGGAAAAGGCGTATTAAAATCCAAATATTGGTGTTTGTGAGCAATACATTTTAATGAGTAATACATTTTAATTTTATATAGGTAAGTAGTAAGTATATGAATAATTTTAATGCAATAGTTAGTTGATAACTTCATTCTAATTTGTTTTGTTTTGGGTCTTTTTTCTGTATTTTTATTAGCGGTTAGACATGGTCTAGGCCGGGTCTAGGCTAGCCTAATCACATCAATTTAAAATAATTTTGTAGACATACTTGCCTTATATCTTAACTTAACAGGTGATTTTATTAGTAGACTAGTTTGCTTTTAAGTATGTAAGTATGATTGATTTGCATTCCAAGTGAAATTAGTACCATTATTTTGCTTTGTTTTACCGTACCGTAATTCTCGGCAAGGCCTAGCAGTACGCCTAGCCAATACGCAGTGTGGCCATGGTGTGGCTAAGGATAGTTTTGTTTTTCTGAGCATGTGCAGATTGTATTTATCTGGCTCATTTTCATAAAAATACCGCACATAAGGCTAATTCAAGTTAGACGGCTTAAACCAGCCAGCTTCCTATCCTGGTAACAGTTAAAAGTCCTTGGTTAAACGAATGATCGTCGCCCATGCGGAGTACTTCTTGATTTTGGAGAGAGCAAGGTAATTCAACAAAAGGACGCACATCTCGGGACATCAAAAGTTATAACTCTGGCATCGACATTCTAGGCGCACGTGCGTCCCTACACGCTGAACGTCACAAAAACCATAGCAACCAAACCATAAACCGTCAGCGTACGTGACGATTTACCCAC
>NW_022691012.1:0-535 GCF_011630105.1 Anneissia japonica
ATCTTGTAGGCCTATGATTTTTTATTTTTACACTTTATTTTTTGATTCGTGAAAACAATTTTTTATTGATCGAACAATACAGTTTTCTATAAAAAAAATATATATATATATCAGCGTTATTTTCTAGAGAAGTGCTGTGAATTTCTATGAAAATTAATTTTATCGGTGTTATTTTCTATAGAAATGCTGTTTTTTTTTTCCTATAGAAAATATAATATATCAAAGCATTATTTCTATAGAAATTCTGTACATTTCTAAAGAGAATAATACAGTTTTCCATAGAAAATATATTATATCGGTGTTATTTTCTATAGAAATGCTGTTGTTTTCCATAGAGATTTATATAGTTTTCTATAGAAAATCATATCTGCAATAATGTCTATAGAAATGCTGTTCTTTTCTATAGAAGTATTGTGAATTTCCATAGAAAATAATAGTTTTCTATAGAAAAGAAATTATAACAGCGTTACTTTCTATAGAAATGCTGTTCTTTTCTATAGAAGTATTGTGAATTTCTATAGAAAATAATAGTTTT
>NW_022691013.1:0-516 GCF_011630105.1 Anneissia japonica
ATGGTTTGCATCACAAAACCTATTCACAAAAAATTATTTACAAATGCAAAACAGCAAAATATAAATGCTAAAAAACATTATAAATACAATTCATTACAAAAAACAAAAGAAGGTCAAATATCATCAATTATAAAAAATACAAAAGAAGGTCACTTTATTATCATTATCGTTAAATTTTAGTTGCTAAAGTTTAAATTATATTTATACAGTAAAATATGGCACATTTCCTGTTATCAATATTGTTATATATTATAAATTTCATCAATTTATTTAACAGATTGAAATATTGCAATTTTCATTAAATTATTATTATTTTACAAATTTATTTTAGAATTTACAAATTAAAATTACAAAATATAAAAGTACATTACACACACAAAAAAGAAAATTATCATTTTTAAAGGCATACAAAGTGGGGAAGAGAAATTATTTCTGTCCACTCTGAAAGCTAATATTTAAGAGGTGAGTTACAGTAGGTATTGTTGACTTTTTTAATCTCTCTGTGGGACATCTTGG
>NW_022691014.1:0-498 GCF_011630105.1 Anneissia japonica
TATATACTGTGTGTTCGAGTAAAGAACATTATAATACATCATGTAGCATAGCTCTCAACGAATATACTCCTATAAATAAATGAACAAAGAAATTGTGTAATAAAATGACTCTGGCGGTACACGAACCTGTGACCTCTCTCTAGAACTAGCAGTACTGAACTTTCTGTGTAAATTGAGGGCGCAAATTGAAAATGATAGTGCTCAGGGGAAATTTGATTGGCTGAATCTATGGCAGCCATCTTGGATGGTACACACACACAACTCTGCTATTTCGAACATCGAATACATTGCTGTTAGCGCTCTAGTATTCTTATTATATCTCTATGGGGGTACCGCCAAAGATACTAGAAATACAAGATAGAGTTCTCGCCTTGTAAAAATGAGGCGGAAGTCGTGCCCAACGTAGGCGGCGCCCTTCTTTTTAACCATGCAAGTTTCCTATACTTCGTGCCCAACGTACAGGGCGCCCTTCTGTTGCTAAGTATATCCAGACGCAAA
>NW_022691014.1:527-974 GCF_011630105.1 Anneissia japonica
CTTTTTCACTAAGAGTGCGTCCGGCCATGCGATTCTGCGCTGTATTGTTGTTTTATTCTTTACTGATTCACGATTATGCTTTAATTGTTTTTTGTATTATTTGGATAATAGCAACGATTTCTATGTATTCACCAATGTCACTGTCTGGGTGTCTATTCCAGTTTGTTTTTATATCTAGTATCTTTGTTGAGAATTGATAATAAAATACGCGACGACTTGGTAACGAAAGTTTGGCACAAGTTTTTTTATATCCAGCTGTAGGGGGCGTCCTATCTTTCGTATTCCCACCATGCATTTCGGTGGAACACGGTGGAACACTTTTTTTGTGTGGAGAACTCTATCTTGTATTTCTAGTATCTTTGGTACCGCAAAGTTTAGAGATGGGCGATTCCATGGTCACAGACCGACTTTTTAAGGCATTCACAACGCTAAAACATTGTCCAAATA
>NW_022691015.1:0-1075 GCF_011630105.1 Anneissia japonica
CTAGCTTAAAAGTCGAGAAAGGTCATTTCCCGCCATCTAGAAATCAAAATTTTCCGGGGGGGGGGGGACCTCCGGATCCCCTTTCCTTTTTGGGAAAAATGTTGACACCCATCCCCTAGGTTTTTCCAGATCTGCATGATTCATATTCCCATTCATCTTATAAGTGGGCCCCCCCCCCACTTTGAAAAACGTTCCGCCGGCCCTGTTCATAGTGACCAGACCTAGCATAATTATGCATTTTGGCATAATTTAGACTTGTTTAGCATCTAGCATATGTGCTGGCATAATTTTGGAAAACATTTAGCATAATGTAGCATAATTTTGTCCTAAGAACAGGTAAAATATCACAAACTGGTCTAAAAAAAAAATGTCATTGAAACCCAACAAAATTGGATGCCAGGTCAATTAAGATTATTTCATCCTAAAATCCTTGCTCTTGTGAATACTCATTAGTAGGCCTACCACAGATCCATACCTGCCACATCATCAAGTCTGTTTTTTTTTCCTTTTAGCCGGGGCATTTGTCCTGCACATCGACTACAGAACCTTTTAATCCTCTGTCAAGTGTGTGCCTCTATGTGCCTCAACATTTTAAACGAACTGTATACATGGGAAGAGCGAAAAAAAAATGAGGAATTTGTTGGTACTTTATTTTTACTATGATGGTACTATATATACAGTATATAAGTGTCATTTTTGGCCATCTAGAGTTACTGTTTCTTTAAATTTTCGCACCTCACCATGGTGGTGCTTAGAGAACTATAGAGTCACGAATGCCCCCACCCCAACTCTACCTCTCAAAAAGATCTTTGCCCTTGCTCTGGCCACATTTATGGTGGGCTAATTTTGATGTCATTATTCCTTCCATCACTCAACTATTTCACCGCCATGTCATCATCATACTTTTAATTACCATCGCCATAACTCCTGAGAATGCAGGAAAGTGCATATCCCATCTATAACACACCCACCATCTGTTGACAATATAAATAAATTACAGTAGAATCCCTATTATAGGGGAAAACCTTTCAGTTGATCTAGGCCTATGTTTAACTAAATTGTATCAATAATTCGC
>NW_022691016.1:0-516 GCF_011630105.1 Anneissia japonica
CCGGTACTGATACTTCTACTTTAATACTCGACAAAGGCTGTGCAGCATCTAGTCGTCAAAACCTGTGCAGCATCTAGAGGAGCCTGTGAGCATCTAGATACTATGATAATTATATGATATTCTAAAATAATGCTATAATGAATTTTATACAGTAAACTACAGAAAGCCAACGTTTACCAATTGTCTGTACGTCCTTTTATTCTAGGGTAATGCTACAAGGATTATAACATTTAGTATTTTGATACAATCGACGTCACATAATCTTAGTAAAACAGATACCTCATTTCGTAAAAGAATACACTGTGAACACCACGTACTGGGAGCGAGCTATTTATCATTGCAAGATAGCCTTTAGGTATCAGACTAATGTATGAGGCGCCACTTGGGTCGTTTTCAATGTGAATTCTGTGCAACAATGCTAAATTTAGTTAGGCCTACTTCCTCGTATCAGAGAGAACATAAAACACATTATTTTTAGAAATTTGAGGTATTAGACTAATACTTGAATACCCTTCC
>NW_022691017.1:0-642 GCF_011630105.1 Anneissia japonica
TTCTTTTCTCTTCACTGCTTCCAATTTAGGACACACCTCATCAGCACATTCACGGACCTTGGTCAGAACGATCTCGTTCAATTTGTTTACATCATCTGGTAACATTTGATCAAATGCCATATCAAGTTGTTCAGTAAGCTTACTCCTTACTTCAGGATCATACACCAGTGCTGAGTAGTCGGTTTTTGCCTTCTGACTTTTCTTTTTTCTCTGCTTACTGAACACCTCTTTCCTCTTCGCGCAAACTGGGAATCTGATATTCATCATCACCATCCGGTGGTCAGTATCAAATAAGCGTGAAGCACCAATGTGTACACGGCAATCTGCCACCATTCTTTCTATCCACCTGTTAGAGCAGATGTAGTCAATTCGCTTCCATCTTCCAGTAGCTTTATGTCTCCATGTTTTTCTATGAACTCTCTTACTCCTGAAACATGAGTTGAGTATTCTCATATTATGTTCATTACACCATCTCAACATACGTTCTCCATTATCATTGGTCTCCATTCTATCAGAATTATTGTTTCCCAGAACATTATCCCAGTAACCACTTAATTTGCTTGATGAGGCTATGGTTGCATTAAAATCACCCAATGTAATGATCTTAAACCTTGGTGTGTTCTCCAACTGTTTTATTGCTTT
>NW_022691018.1:0-560 GCF_011630105.1 Anneissia japonica
GCGTTGTGCTGAGCTGAGATATATACTTAAACTTAAAACACATAAGTCAGGTGCCAATAAAGACCTGGGATTCATATCTGACTTCACTTTCGCTAATAAATAAATATATATTTTTGTCCACCCGTCATATTTTCATCCATCTAGTCTATTTATATATTCACTTTATTTATTCGTTTTATCTTCCCTTATTCATCATTTACATTTTTATATCATATATTATATATTTCATCATTCCTTTTTCGATAGTTATGTGTCCACATGACATTTTATTTGACAGTATTATATTATTTTCATCATCATATTTTTATTGTTTATAGGCCTATTTCCTTGTTTACCATTCATTAGATTTGCCACTCTGACCAGTTATTTATGCCAATTTGCTTATGTCAGACTTAAGGCCTCCTTATAAACTATTGCTAGTGATAAGACTGTGTAACCTATTGTTTATAGATCTGGTGATTACCCATTGTATAGTCTTATGTATTCTGTTAAGTTTCTCATTGATACTCATGCGCTGACGAAGGTAACAGGAGTTGCTGAAAATTTCGCTAATAAATATT
>NW_022691019.1:0-595 GCF_011630105.1 Anneissia japonica
AAATTCCAGATATTACAAAACAATGCTTAAATTTCTATTTAATATATTCTTCAAAAAATATAATTTAATATTACTGTACAAAAAATATTACATTTGTTAAATAAATATAATTATAAATAATAATTAAATGATAATTTTTATTACAATCTTAGACAGATGGCTAATGATGCCTGTGAAAGTCTAAGTAGACTATGCATAAACACACATGATGTTGCTAGGGGAAGAAAGCGTTGAACACTTTTTATTTAATTATTACGTTCACTATGGTAATTACATGTCATTATCATTATTTATTTACATATTTATTTTACACAAGTGTTGCAAGCCCGCAGCTGACTAAAGAGACCTATTCTTGATCTGCACATTCTGTCACAAGTTGGGCAAGAAAAACTAGCACCAATTGATTAAGAGCTGCTTCTTTCTTTCTAACGATGCAATAATACTTTAATATAAAATGTATATAATCTGAAGGTATGTACTTTAAATCACACAATTCTTGATTTACAAAAAGGTATTAATTAGGATATTGGTCAGGTATACTTTCACAACTCATGGGCGAAAGCAGGAACCTCTCTGTCGGTGAAAAGGCCCCCAT
>NW_022691020.1:0-828 GCF_011630105.1 Anneissia japonica
CCTCCAATTAAATTCCACTGTGGTCCCAAATCATTGGCGATACAGTTAGGCCCAGCCGGCGCCACATCCCCCTAAATTTGTCCAAAGTAAATTAAATAAAATGAGAAACAAAAAATAAAATAAATGAATTAAAGTTGAACTCAAATTTTCAGTATAAGAATGCCATTTATCTATTAGTCAGATCAAATTTGTTGAAGGCCATGAAAGTGACTCTGGTCCCACAAAAGTGATCTTTAATTGGAAGACCTATAGGCCTACCCTTTTTCTCACAACTGCTTTTAAATGCTTCAAGAGATTTCACTTTTGTATTTAGGGAATGTGTATGTGTGAATACGGTCATTTTGATTTTCTGGAGATGAATAAGTTACATTTTTTTTAAATAAATAAAAACACACTTTATAAGAACAATGAGGCTGAAATTGCTTAAAAATTAAGAACAAATTGAGGCTGAGGTAAAATGTTAAATGAGGTTTTTTATTTTTTTAAAATAGAAAAACCCAAAAATTATATCCCTACCTTATGTGCAGTGGGTGTGACTATGTTCCTCCATAATAAAGTACAGTAGGTGTACCTACCTGCCATCTGGGGCCAATTTTTGTGGGGCCTTTTTTCAGCGGCCATTTTTGCGGGGCCACTTTTACTACATTCTAGTACAATATACACGCCTACTGCTGTACCTATATAATTTTCTACGTTTGAAAAATATGTAAAATTTTCACAAGATTCACAATACGCAGAGTACTGCCAACAGGACCCATTATGAGACCGGAAAGACGTAAAGTGTACAGTAGTCCTATTTCAGCCCTACAGCTGAAACACCAGGAGCCG
>NW_022691021.1:0-623 GCF_011630105.1 Anneissia japonica
GTACTCCGGCGACAGTATGCTGGGCTCCGGTAGCTTCTACCTTGGATAAGCCTCGGCTCTACTACCGTGCACTGCTAAGGTGGCGACGCCGGCTCAAGTAAGGGATTTGCGACTTTAATGAACAAAAAAACAAAACACTTAAATATTCTTAAACTACAAAAATTATACTAATTAATAATAATAATAATAATAATAATAATAATAATAATAATAATAATGACAATGATTATTATTATGATGATGACAATGATAATAATAATAATAGGAATAATATTTAATACTAATTAAAGAAAAAAGGAAGAAATAAGTGCAGAAACGACAATGTCGATGATGATGATTTTAATATTACTATATGTATGTGTACAGTACATTTTTTCGAATGTCTGTCTTGTCACGTGGTAGTTGTGTCCAAACAATTATATATAATGTTGAGTAATGAGTATGTATGTCAGCATATGTTGGACGGGAAATGTTTTGATATAAATAGCAATTTCACACTTTCTGCGACTGTAATCGTCATTATCGTAGAAAACATACAGTACATCAAACCACTGCAGAGCTGCAAGTAACTCTGGCTGTCAAAATATGCATTCTCTATAATATAATTTGATAATTTGCCAGTG
>NW_022691022.1:0-1152 GCF_011630105.1 Anneissia japonica
AGCACTACTGTGGAGGCCTTTCTGTCTACTGTCAGGTTTAATGGTTACATTTTTCCAGTCTATGTATGGTAGGTTGAAGTCACCACTGAGAATTATATTCGCTGGCTTTGAACCCCTGTTTCTATTGAGTAGTTTATTTACACTTCCCTCCAGATTGTATAGAGGTTCAGCATTTAAATTTGGTGGACGATAGAAACTGCCAAGGTGTAGCAGACCAGTACCTAGTATTTATTACAACCTCTTACCAACGTCGGACCAACAGTTGTAACCAACCTCCATTTCAAACGTTTACCGACGTCGGGCCAATAGCGCACTGTGACGTTGCGACCACGTCGATAATCACATCTAATATTTAAAACCTCTAACCAACGTCGGCCAAACGGTTGTAACCAACCTCCATAATGTATATAATTACAGACGTTGTCGCAACGTCAAAGAACCTTGTTGGCCCGACATCGGTAAACGTTTGAAATAGATGTTGGGTACCACCGTTGGGCCGACGTTTCTTAGAGGTTGTAAATATTATGTATGATTATAGACGTTGTCGCAACATCAGAGTACTCTGTTGGCCCGACGTCGGTAAACGTTTGAAATTTACAACTTCTAACCAACGTCGGCCCAACTGTTGTCACCAACCTCCACTAACGTTTACCGACGTCGGGCCAACAACAACGGTAATACCCAACCATCTTTTTAGTAGTTTGCCGACGTCGGGCCAGTAACAAATCGTGACGTTGTACCAGCGTCCGTAGTCAGACTGAATATTTACGACGGCTTACCAAAGTTGGGACGACATTGGAAAATTACAAATATATTCATACGTTGGGCCAACGTGAATGTATATATAATGTAAATCAAGATAGCCGTTAACACTGTTAAATTATATTTTGTTATATGTACCTATATTGTTTCTAGCCGTATCTATTGTGTAATGGAGTGTATCTGGTGGTATTTGAATCTGTTCAACCATGAAGCCTCCGTGGTCTAATGGTTATGACGCTCGCCTTCACAGCGAGAGGTCGCAGGTTCGAGTCCCGCCAGAGGAATTTTATTACACAATTTCTTTATTCATTTATTTGCAGGACTAAATTCGTTGAGAGCTATGCTACGCGATGTATTTTTGTCCTTTATTAAACACTGTATTTACCTTTC
>NW_022691023.1:0-878 GCF_011630105.1 Anneissia japonica
TACATTAAATAATAATAATAATAATAATAATAATAATAATAATAATGTCAATATATACACTATAGGCTAGTATCCACGATATTTCTTCACAGCATTAAAAACTTTCTCGAAAAAGACACTTGACTAAGGACAATGTGAACATTGGATAATGGAAGGCAAAGTTAATGATGGAGTCTTCTACAAATTATATGTCTAACGTAGCATGAAGGACGACAATTTTTAAGTTTGCAGCGAATTACAATCAATTCTCGTCAAAAGCAGGTGGCCTAACATGATCACCTGATCTTATTTTCTCGCACACAAAGTAGATTACTTAACAATTAGGAAAGATGACTGGTGTGGTCGAAATGAAGACAACTATATGGAAGGCATTGTTTCTAAAGGTGGTGGTTTGCTTCAATGTTGTTTTTGAGGCGATTGCTGACCTTAAATTTATGTGCGTTTTTCTGCGTACCGGTAAATGCCGTAAGCCTAATTGTCTATTGGTAGTACACTTGTATTAAAGTGCAAATTACATTCGTATATATGAGAAACACCTTTCAAAAAATAAAAATCGTAATATCTGCTAAAAGATCTAAGTATGCCTTGAATTCACCTATTTTCGAACTCAATGTTAAAAATAAAGCATAGGGCCTTCATCTATATTATCAAATGCATTATTATATAAGGATAAACATTAACATATATTAACATATATATTTCATCTCTCTAAATATATATGTTAAATATTTATGAATGTCTATTCTTAGTATCTAATAGTTTAGGCCTATATGAAATGTACATCTATTATGCTGTTTGCATAGATATACATTTATATGTTTGTTTGTTATATATATATCAGAGTAACAACCAAGCCACAAGAAAACATTGCGGAATAT
>NW_022691024.1:0-563 GCF_011630105.1 Anneissia japonica
ATTATACCACTGCAATATGTTTTGAATTGTTTAGGCGCCCCAATTAACTTTTTAACAAGGACATTGATAAGGTAGGTAGGTAGCCCTGCGGTGCGATAATAGGCCGAGGCCCTAGGCCTTTTTACATCACTAATCCAGCTGGTCGAGGTGAAGACAGGTACTATGAATGATGATTCGGAAGGCTAAAGTGTGATAATGTTAATACAGAAATAAACGCCAAAATATATGCTTACGAACATTGGGTCGCGCGAGTTATGTTCATTGATATTGACCTTCAGGCCAGTAGTGAGACGGCGATCTGCGGCGATATCCAGCCTAGCTATGTTGTACGAAGCACGCTGCGGGTGCGGTGTAACGCTCCCGATGCGTGTACAAACCCTAGGTTTTGCCTACGCGTAGTAAATGCTACGCATTTACTACGCGTAGACTACGTTAATCCTACGCGTAGCCCACGAAGCCTACGCGTAGCAAAAGTTGCAGTATTTTTTATCTGTACTGTAGATGCACAGTTTTTGGATGGCAGTATATCATTTAAAGAGATCTGATTTAATTTGTTAATTACA
>NW_022691025.1:0-712 GCF_011630105.1 Anneissia japonica
TTTGACCACATTACTCCAATTCTACAACAATTGCACTGGCTGCCTGTGTATTATAGGGTCGTTTTAAAGATCCTTTTAATCACGTATAAAACGCTAAACGGTGAAGGTCCAGAGTACTTACGTAGTCTCTTGGTGTGGCATGTGCCATCACGAAATCTTCGTTCAGGTGATAGACGATTGCTGGTTGAGCCCAGGTCCATGAGGTCATGGGGTGACAGATCTTTTGTAGTTGCGGCCCCCCGTTTGTGGAACAGATTACCTCTTGAAATAAGATCAAGTTCAAGTTTGTTCAAACGTGCTCTGAAAACACATCTATTTTTTGTTGCTCAAGGAAATTAATTTATTGTGAATTGATTTTTTTTTTTTTTTGTTTGTTCTTTAATTTGTTTAGTTAGATGCCCACAAAACTGAGAACACCTGTGAGTTATGTACTAGCCGGTCTTTGCACCTTAAATTGCTGGTAAACGGAAGCAGTGATGTGGGTTTTGGTCGTTTTTCTGGTAGCCTTTAGTTTAAAAGGATAGGCTTTTTCATGGTTTTCACAAGCGCCTTGAGCACTTTAGTGGAGATGTGCGCTTAATAAATCTTATTATTATTATTATTATTATTATTATTATTATTATTATTATTATTATTATTATTATTATTAAATTCGTCACTCACTGTAACAACTTTCACCCCACTATCAAATTTACTATGGAACACTCTAACA
>NW_022691026.1:0-1344 GCF_011630105.1 Anneissia japonica
GCATGTTTCTGGTAGTACTTTTATTAAATTCGGGGAAAAGCTAGGGAACGTTAGGGTTAAGTTACAGGTTGGTGTAGTTTTGTTGTGGGTCGACAATAACAATAATAAGACCTGCTAATTATGTTAAAAAACTCTCTGGTTTATTCTAAAACTCCAACTATGAAACCAACCACGATGTTACATTGATAGTCGCTACACATCTAGATGTGTATAAGAGACAGGTATTGTTGTATTTCATCTGAAGTCAGTGTTTAACAAAATTTTATTATCAAACATCAAAAGATCCCTAAACATCTTTAAAACAAATTAAATTTTAAACAACATGAACTTTAAACATTTAACTCTTAACTCCTGATTCAAACAAATCTTTAAGACTCTTTTAAGACTTCTCAATAGTCTCTATACAAAATTATTAAAACGACTTGGGCGCTTCTCTACGCGACCACTTCTCGTTTTGATCTCAGAACGAACTCTCTCAGAATTATCAACTGGTTTACTGAAATTTTCAACTCTAACATTAACATTATCATTATCATTGATTATTTCGTTCTGCAAATTACTAGGTACTCTTTCTTTGATCTCAGATTCGCCTCGTTCATTGATAACATCCAAGTCACCTTCATTTATCACATCATTTAAACTACGTTCATTAATCACATCAAAACTCTTGTTCGGAACATGTCTTAAGTGTTTCACATTGCTTTGAATAAGTTTACCATTTTCTGAATTAACCAATTCAAATGCATTATCTCCTACTTGTTTCAAAATAACATAGTGTGTTCAAAAGTAAGTTGGATCAAGTTTACTTTGTTTAATACAGTTTGCAACAAACACTAAGTCTCCTATCTTAAAATTATGCACTTCTGCCTGTCGGCGAGTGTCGGCATAAACCTTCATCTTAGCCTTATAGGTCTAATTATGGTTCTTTAATTCTGCGGAAATATCATTTTCCTGTCGATATCGCGGCAACTTAGTCTTTATGTTTCTGCCAAATAGCAATTCAGCTGGCGCTTTATTCGTAGATCTATGCGGAGTAGATATGTAAGCCATAAGTATATTTGGTAACTCGCTTTGCGTATAAGAGACAGGCTGGTAGCAGTGTGGCGGCTGGTTCACAATGCTAAAACCCTGGAGCGTGCATAGCCAATCAAAGGTGAAGCAAGTAGATGTTTAATACCACATGCGTTAAAGTATTTCTCAATTTTGGCACTTAACTGTTTTCCATTATCAGTTAAGACCTCATCAGGGTATCCAAATCTTGCGAATACCAATTGTAAATATTCAATAATAACATTGGAAGTTATCTCTTTTACAATAATTGCCTCATGGTAGGAAGAGTAGTAA
>NW_022691027.1:0-836 GCF_011630105.1 Anneissia japonica
CATATATTTGTTCTTGGTTTCAATTGTTTGTAATATATATTAAAATTTGTTTGTATATTTAAATTGAAGAAAATAATTTTCTTCAATTATATACTGTAATACCGTTACTTATCTCGTTTTAGACTCAAAAGATTTGCAAAGCGGCAAATCTCTTCAAGACAAACATAACACATACATATGACTAAATCTCATTATGAGCTTTAAGGAGTGGAGTTGGTTTGGTCATGAGAAAAATCCTGTAATGCTGACAGGATTTGAATCCAGGACCAAGGTATTTAACTCCACTCCAAATAAAAAGTTATATTGTTTACATAGCAGGATCTGGTTAAACAAGCTTTCCTAACTCTATTAGTTACTCATCACCAGCTGTCTTCTGGGAGACAATTGATAATACAGTATAAACATGTACATATAACAAATTTTCAGTAGATGGATTAGCTTCCAAAAGATTTTTGCTTTCCTGCAGGAGGCCATCTTAAATTTATGACAACTACCTCTTGGTCAAGTATACGATTAAGGAACACTCCTCCAAAACCCTCCCTGGAAAAATATTCTGGATCCACCCCTGAGAAAAATATGGTCTTGTCCAACCAAAAGTGTTACTGTATAAGAATTGAAGAGAGGAACAGTGCAACTTTGACAAAATCATTGGTATGGTTGTGTTATTGACTTTTCATTTATTCACATGTACTAACTAATATCTCTGTACAAATTAATATAAACTGCCTCTACCAGTCAAAGGTGATGCACCTTTTGAATAACTGATGCATAAATAATATAACAATCTGTCATATTTGAACAGTGCAAAAAACCTCCTTTTGTTTTGCACTTATCTA
>NW_022691028.1:0-650 GCF_011630105.1 Anneissia japonica
GCAATTTGTGGATCCACACTTAGTGGAACCTGGTCCTTCTGACCCGGAGTCCCTTTCCCATTTTCAGATTTTTCTGGACCATCCAGAACCTCTATCGGAAGTCCTTCTGGACTAATCAGTGGGACTTGTACGTCTACTGAGGGATTGTCTGCAGACTTACATGGTACCCCCTTCTCTTTGGAACTCAATATGTGGTCTATGTGTACAAATCGAATCTTACAATTGTTATACATGTATACCAAATAGGTACGAAAACCACAAACCTTGGTTACCTTCCCAGGCAACCATTTAACTAGTCCACCTACATTACTCTTGACTTTAACTCTATCATCTACATGCAATATCCGTTCTTGTACACGACCCTTGTCATGATACTCAGTTTGTTTAGCTTGCTTCCTATCAATTTCTTGAGCCAGATTAGGCTTCAGTAATGAGAACCTAGTTTTAGGTTGTCTCTTTAGAAATAACTCTGCGGGTGTTCTACCCGTCGTGGTATGAGGACTATTACGGTAAGTAATAAGGAAGTTTGCTAACTTGTGGTGTAATGACAAGTTTCGTTTACGTGGATTAGGATCAAGTAATTGCTAATTAGCGCCTTCTTCACAATTTGAACGGTACGTTCCGCTGCCCCGTTGGAAGCAGGATGATAT
>NW_022691029.1:0-1579 GCF_011630105.1 Anneissia japonica
GTGTACCGCAAGAATTAATATATATTATTACTTCACCATGCAAACATTCATACAATATTTTAATAATAATAATAATAATAATAATAAAATTAATAATAATAATAATAATAACAAAATTAATAATAATAATAATAACAATAAAATTAATAATAGTAATAATAATAATAATAATAATAATAATAATAATAATAATAATAATAATAATAATAATAATAATAATAATAATAATAATAATAATAATAAAAAAACTGTATTTGTATATAAATGTTAAACTCCGGTAGAAAACTATCCCCCGCCGGACAAAAGGTATATCTGAGTCTAGATTTCGGGGCAAGGAAGTACACGGTTTGGCTTAACTATACATTCACTGAACTACAACATGATAACAAACTACCCCCGCCCCGGACACCAACCCGTTATTTCTGTCTCTGGTTTCGGGGCAAAGAGTTGCAAGGTTGGTCTTAACTACATTCACTCATGGAGTTATCACTTAACTACAGTATGGTCAAAAACTACATAGTTAGACCTGCTATGACTAGACGTACCGTATATAATATTGAATTATAATGGTCACAACACGATATGGTGTTGGTGATAGATATTTTAGGTCGGATGAATGGTCTCTCTGTATGGTTAAGAACTTACCAGGTGGATTAGGCATTTAGCGGATTTGCCCTTCATTATTCAATCTTAATTAATTTAAGATAAGTATAAAGATAAATGCTGTAGAAACTAAATTATGACGTCATGATATTAAGATTTTATCAAATAATTGATGGAGTACTTAATTCTATTATAGTCTAATCGATGTATGCGTCTTAATCTACTTCATTTTGGAAGGTTCGAGGATTTGGACTTGCATATAACAATCGATGTAAACAATGAATTAATGTCACTTGGAATTAACGAAAAGAGATAGAAAACACGACGTAACGCTCCTTGCTGTTAGCAAATGTAATTCGATGGTTTGCTTTGTTTAAAATTTAATGTGCGAATTATTTTCAAACATGCGTATGCGGTTCAGATTGCTAATATAGAATTTACAGTACTTTAATTATTGCGGAAATCTGATGTGTTTGCACAAATTAAATAATGATAATTATAATATGATCGATAATATAAATAATGATAATAATAATAACACTATTAATAATACTAACGATGACGATAATGATAATAAATAATGACAATTATTATTATTATTATTATTATTATTATTATTATCATCATAATTTCCGTAACAAAAAGGACAATCAGATTATTCGACGATGCGAGGCGAACTGTCAGATTTTGAAGACGTCAAAAAGATAGGCATCACACAATCTGTTACCGCCATCGGCGCCATTTATGTCTTACATAAATATTAATAAACATAACATTAACAGGACTGGCTCAGGTGATATTCGCACATATCCGTTATTATAATGCACATATTGATAGTTTTATTTGATGTTCATTTTTTAATAATTCGTCTGTCTTGTATCAATAGCTCAGCGCAAACAAGAGGCATCTGCTTACGTGAGTGCATTCAACGTTGGTAACTACTAACACATCGCATTGGAACATACATACATATATA
>NW_022691030.1:0-838 GCF_011630105.1 Anneissia japonica
ATTTTAACATTTTAATTATGATTATTAATAATAAAAGCTGTACTTTAAACAAATCTAGAACACAATAATGAATCAGAATGAAATGGGCCTGATAGTCTACACTGGGTGGACCCGACCCGAAATCTAATCAAATCTATACAGTATTAATATTTGGTTTTTATTTCAGGCTGTTATAAAATCACCACTGTGTTTAGTCATGCACAGACAGTGGTCTTGTGTGTAGGTTGCTCCATGGTTCTTTGCCAGCCGACAGGAGGCAAGGCAAGATTAACAGAAGGTAATTTATGTCACTAACTTAATGTAGTCTAGTACTGTTTATGATTGTAAACTTCAAAGAATAGGTAGATTTGTAAGGCGCAGGTATACAATGTCTCTAAGCGCCAGGTCCAAGTAAACAAAAGGCAAGATAAACGTAATGAAAAAGCAGAATAAAGAAGTTAGTATAATTAGTGAGCTGTGATCTTCACTAATTTTCAACAAAAATATAAATTGTGAATACAGTAGGATACAGATATTAAATTAAGGACAAAAAAAAATTTAATGTTTTTATTGTCAATATTTATTGTTTAGGGCACCAAGTGATCTATAAATATTTGCTTGATGGTGCACCCTCATTAATACTTTGGCTGACAGGGATGTTGGCTGCATGTGATTGCATGTGAATGTTGATTGTCCATCTTTACTAAAGCCAAATGTTTATTTTTATATTTATATGGTCACAATTGAATGGTTCCTCCTCATTAAAAATGGTTGTGTATATGTTTAGCACAAAAATACTGGTTGTCTTTGCTCTATTACATACACCAAAAAAGTAGACAAAATTAACCCAAGGTAATTG
>NW_022691031.1:0-1086 GCF_011630105.1 Anneissia japonica
AGAGTTCTGAAGTCTCAAACAACCATCAGTACTCAAATCATGTATACCACCATTATCTTGCTCATGTAAATCATTATCTACCTTTGTGGTAGAAAAATCGGTTAATGCTGTAGTAGCAGCACATAGAGGTTTAATTTCATCATTTCTTTCGTTATACAATTTAAGCATATTAATGTGGCACAATTGGTTTTTCTTTTGCCTTCCTGGTGTCTCTATAATGTAATTTACATCACTAAGCTTCTTCTCTACAACAAAAGGTCCTGAAAACCTAGCCTGTAATGGATGGTTAGGGATTGGCAAAAGGGCTAGAACATTATCCCCTGGATTAAAGTTCCTATCCTGAGTTTTACGATCAAAACTAGTTTTCATATTAGCTTGAGCGGCAGTTAAGTTAGTACGCGCAAGCTCACAGGCCTCATTATGTTTTTGTCTAAAACTAGAAACATACTCGAGAAGATTTACAACAGAAGAGCCATCAATCAAAGACTCTTTCAGGGCTCGCAAAGGGCCCCGTACAGAGTGTCCAAAGACAAGATCAAAAGGGCTAAAGCCCAGAGAATCCTGAACAGATTCTCGAATAGCAAACAAAAGTAGTGGCACCCCCTCATCCCAATCGTTCTCATTATCAAGGCAGTAGGTCCGCATCATGTTCTTTAAGCTTTGATGGAACCGCTCTATTGCACCCTGGGATTCAGGATGATAGGCACTTGATTTTACTTGGCTAATTTTTAGCTCGTGCATTATTTGTTGGAAAACCCCTGACATAAAATTTGATCCTTGATCAGATTGAATTGTAGTAGGAAGGCCAACCCAAGTTAAAAATTTGACTAATGCCTTTATGATGGTTTTAGCCTTAATATTTCTGAGGGGAAGGGCCTCAGGGAATCTTGTAGAAGCACACATAATAGTTAAAAGGTATTGATTCCCTGCCCTAGTTTTTGGAAGGGGTCCTACACAATCTATAAGTATTCGACTAAAAGGTTCTCCAAATGCTGGAATGGGCTTGAGTGGTGCAGCAGGAATCTTTTGGTTTGGTTTCCCTACTACTTGGCATGGGTGACAGGTTTTACAATATTGGACAACATC
>NW_022691032.1:0-1740 GCF_011630105.1 Anneissia japonica
TAACTCGCTGCATATTGTTTGTACCAATGCATTCGCCTAATTTATATTTATTTATTTATTTATTTATTTTCTTCTTTTTCAATTCAATTGAATTCAAAATACCTTTATTGCGATAATCAAAATATTGAATTATACAATATAGTAAAAAAAAAAGTCAAATGCATAAATTGAAAAAAGACAAAGTTTAGGCAATCAGAATATATAAATTATAAGGAAAAATAAATAAGAAATATTATTAATTCAAATTCATTTACAAATTAAATTGAAATACAATCAATATGATTCTGATTTTTAATGATTATTTACTGTATAATTTAAATTAACGTCACGTCCAAAATTATTGAAGTTATTCCAAGAGGCCTATTTTTTTTAAATACAATAAATTTAAAAGTAGTTATTTATCCATTCATTTAAATTGACATATTTTGATTAACAATTTGTTTGTATTGATTAGCAGATACATAACAAATATATCATTTTCCACCTCAAAATGACATTAAAAAGGGTAAAATTACAATTAAATAAAAACCACATAAAAACATTTAAAAAATCACATCAAACATATCGCTGAGGAAGTACTGTTTATTTTGTATTTTTGATACTGTAATATTTATTATGCATTAATTCTGTACTTAGTAAAAAAAACGTTGAATAAAAAAATGATTTCGCCGACAATACGCATTTATGAGAAGAGTGACATTTGTAGGCTGTAATTTCTCCCCACAGGTTACACACGATGTAGCTCCACGTGCAGCATCGATGTTTACGAAGCATTTTTCATTGTTGTGATTAGAATAAAAATGGCGGCCCACACTAACCAAAGTGACGTTCCAGATAATGCACCGGAACGTATGTTTTACTGTATATTTTTAATAATATAGTTTTTATTTTATTATATGGATACTGAAATAGGCATAGTTTTTTGATAGTATAAAATATTAGGTATTATTTTTCCCATTGGCCTAGGCTAGGGAGGCCTTAGCCTATGACGTATATGTAGGCCGTCTACTCTCTAGGGGGCCTAGGCCTAGGCCCCCTAGGCCTAGTCACTAGGCCTAGACTCTAAGCCTAAGCTACACGGCTAGCTTGGCCTAGTGTAAGTCTCGGCCTCATCTCTTCCTGTCCTGATGGTGACCAGTAGTATAGTATTAACACGTTGACTGCCAGACCTTTTTTTAAGGTTCCTTCCCGTGTGCCAAAACAAGTTTACATGTACAAACATACTTTTTTGAAATTTTATCTAGTCATATGTCATCAAAATGAAGTGTCTAAAATATTATGGGGCGAGTATACTCGTCGATGGCACTGTGATAGAACTTTTTACTGACTATGCCAAGTGCGAGTTATCTCGTCCGCTTTTTGCATGGGTTGGTATATGTTCAAAGGGCGCCCCCACTTGTACCGCTCGAGTGTACTACCGGCAACATAACACAACAGACATGCATATGTCATTTGTACGTTATCGTCTAGGTGTATCTTCCCCGAACTACCAGCCGTTTAGTCTGTGGTTCTACAATGTATAATAAAGAAGTTATAAACGCTAGAATGTTTCCCCCGATTTGACGAGTATACTCGTTCCTGGCGCCCTCAGCAACACCCTGTGAGCGAGTATACTCGTCGCTGGCAGCCAACATGTTAATACGAATAATGTTTTCATAATCATCTTGTAAAACGAAATGTTTTTATTTAGATTGTCCGGGGGTGAAAAGTGAAGAGGCTGGCAAAGTCTCTGCATGTGAA
>NW_022691033.1:0-665 GCF_011630105.1 Anneissia japonica
ACAACTTCTGTAGTTATTTTAGTCGTTGCCATTTCTTGTGTTGTTAGAGACTCAGTTGTTGGCAGCAGTTTAGTTGTCGGAAGCTCAGTTGTCGGAGGCTCAGTTGTCGGAGGCTCAGTTGTCGGAGGCTCAGTTGTCGGAGGCTCAGTTGTCGGAGGCTCCGTTGTCGGAGGCTCCGTTGTCGGAGGTTCCGTTGTCGGAGGCTCCGTTGTCGGAGGTTCCGTTGTCGGAGGTTCGGTTGTCGGAGGCTCCGTTGTCGGAGGCTCAGTTGTCGGAGGCTCAGTTGTCGGAGGCTCAGTTGTCGGCGGTTCCGTTGTTGGCGGTTCCGTTGTCGGAGGCTCAGTTGTCGGAGGTTCAGTTGTTGGAAGAGTGGTGGTAACTAAAACAAAAATAAAAATTATATATATGTGTAAGTGTATGTGTAATTAGAAGTTTCATTTATTAAATTCTCCAATGTTATATTCTTGTTAAATTCACAAAAAGTACCAAAATAACACATATATATACTCCACATAATATATTCAGACAAACGGTCAACACTAAACAAAAGAACCGAGCTATTGTCTAAATGCAGGCACAGCAACAAATACCTACTTACAGTAAAAACAATTAACTCATTTGCATTTTCACCTGTCTTAGCATTCATATACTCGCACAATCATTGT
>NW_022691034.1:0-1158 GCF_011630105.1 Anneissia japonica
ATTTCTTCTACAATAAAAATGTTTACCAACATCAAAACAGAATGTGGCGAGCTATAATAGTAAGCTTCATCCGATTGGAATGAGTAGTTGGGTACCGTAAGAGAAATCGGGCAAAAGTTTTCATTAGTTTTCTTTTTCACCGTACGCCGAGCGACTAAGAATCTGTATTTTGGTGGTGGTCCACCAGACAGCTCCAAAACATTCTAAAACCAAAATTAATCTGGCATAAAAATATACGGTAATAAATGGCTAGATATTGGTTAATTATGTGTAGCCAGGATCTGAGATATAAGACATAATGTGCGGAATAATGATATTTTATAAGGTATCATATACAAAACAAAAATGTTGCACTACTGAATTACAATGTACATAATTGATGACAATGACGTTACAGGTGATTTTGATGCGTGGTCGGTACGCTCCACATCCGGGTGAAAACCATGACGAGTATTCTGAGAGAGCGTTGATGTTGACTTGCCTTCCCATCGAGTGTTGGTCATCTGTGGGCGAGGAAATGGCACCCTACAACACGGAAACCTTTTACATGCTGCACAGTGTGGATATGAAAATACTAGAAGCTTCGCCCAAGTAAAGTTTTATATATCATTATCTATATTTTTAACTGGTGGAACTCAAACACCCACATATTTATATTATATAATAGCATATATTATACATAAATGCATGTTTGCATATCTGCCGTGAATATTGGTGCTTTACAAATTGCTGTTGATTGATTGTATATTAGTTTTATCTGTAAGTGTTGCACCATTATGTGGGGCACGCACGAAACTAAATAGTAATAAAATTAATGTCTATTCAAACGTTCTGTTCAACCTCTTATATTATATTTCAATTTACTTTGGTTAAATTTGTGTTCCCAGTGCTAAGCAGTAAAAAATTCATTTGAATATTATATAATACTATATAAAAATTTATTTGAATGGTTCTAACCACCCTTGCATGACTTCTCACTTTAAACTATCTGGATTACTCTACCCTCACTCACTCGCCACTGAGGAAGGACTAGTGTTGTCCGAAACCTCTGGTTCTATTTCTGGCTGTTTAGGCCTACTATACGTTTACATTTTATTAGCTGATGCTTTTCAAATTTGTATTACCACCGAGAGCCAGCCATTGCTTCCCACAGCATTG
>NW_022691035.1:0-655 GCF_011630105.1 Anneissia japonica
CGTTTTGTTCATAATCTTTAATGTATCTTGCTTTATCATCATCAGTAACGCACCATTCAGGCCATCCTGAAGCTTCTTGTTTCAGCTTTAGAAACGTATTAATATACTCGGAGAATAAACCGGCTGAGGGATTAGTAGGATCATAGACGCATTTTTCGGGGAAGTGCCAGGCTACATGTACTTTTTTAATTTTATAACCCACCTCTATAGCTCTCTGAACTTCAGTTGTAACCCATGTACCAGTTAAGGCCCTTTCGTCTTTCGTATGCAAGCACGAATCCTGACACTGATTCTCTATACAAGTACGGCATAATGGAAACATAAGTTTACCATTGTTCCTATACGGAAGAACAGGGTGTAGCAATTTTTTTGGTGGATCTACTGTACACTTAATTAACCCGAAATAATCATTAATATCGGTTGACATAGTTTTTGATGTCAGAATTTCTGGATGTCCTATAGGATAGGTACCGTATTTGTTACAGTACGGATATAAGCTAGTGAAATCAACGTAATGAATTTCTTCGTTACAGTTAACTTCGTAAAATAGTCGCGCGGCGTTTGTTCTTCCCCCAAAGAAAGCGTCTCGCGGATTAAGGGTAGGGTGAATGAAAGGAACATCGAGTATCTCTTGCTTCTCAATGGGGGTTAACGA
>NW_022691036.1:0-912 GCF_011630105.1 Anneissia japonica
TTTAAAATTAACAGCATCTTGCAAAAATATTAACAATGGATATATTTATAGCACGATTTAATGTTTAAGAAATAAATACAGGACTATTTGTACTTATTTAAAGAGAAATAATTATTGTTTTGTAGTTGGTCGACAACATCATGGCTTAATATGGGAACAGTTTTTTGGTACGTTTGATTGAAGTTTATATCATCTAATTTGATGATATTCTGTCGTAAAATAATCATTGATTTGTTTATACCGTTTTTTTTTTTGGTAGCCGATGGCTTAACCTCATCTACTATTGATGGAAATGAGTTGTTAACAACTAAAGGTAAAGCAAAGATTGATTGATTGCTATATATTCTGTATGTTTGAAGAAGTAATTATTGTTTTGTAGTTGGTGGCGCAACTATATCAACTACTGAGGGCGCTTTAAAAGCATTTAAGAATCACTGAAGAGCACATCAATAAAGTACAAACAATACAACAATATCGCCAAGATGTAATACGTTCATATATATTCCTGTAGCTGATGCCTCAATCCTATTGAGCACCTAAATGGATGATATTGGCAAGAATAACATTGGATTGAACTTATACCACCTTTAATGATGCAAGTACTAAGTAAAGTATTATTTATTGTTGTAAAAAAAAACAAACGTGAAACAGAGCAGGCTACTCTTTGTACTTATTTTTTTGAAATAATTATTAATTTTATAGTATCTACTACTGAGAGTGAAGACTGGTCAACAACTATAGGTAAAAGTATAGTTGATTGTTATATCTTATGAGTTCATAAAAATGAAACTGTTGAGGCTATTGAAATAAGATATGCTAGTGATTTCGACAATAAGGTCAAATTTACAAAAAAAAAATCATTTTCACACTGAAATATTTAAGATTAACAGCATCTAAATCGATAAAATTTTT
>NW_022691037.1:0-526 GCF_011630105.1 Anneissia japonica
GTCAAGTGGTATTATTGAGAAGGAGATCACTCGGCAAAGCCACGCGCACGCAGCGCTATGCAAATGAACCAAGATCAAAGTTGCCGCAGCGCGTAAAGAACGTTTGCGCGATGCCTTTGAAGTCCCAGGTGTTCCCCGCCATCAAATTTTCAGCAGGCATAGTTGACCAAAAAATTGAACATGACGAAATGGAGAGCACCTTCTTTTCTCAATGCGCACTACATGCTGTCAATCACTATGGCTGCGCAATCTTTTCTATTTTGAAGCTGATACATTTATCTCTCATAAAATATCAAACATATTAATATTTTCCTCCAAGTAAAGTTTCGAATTTAATGGAACATTTACATGACCTATAAAAGTATAGTATATTTCAACTTCAATTTTCATAAATTGGCCAAAATTCGCCAATTCTAATTTTAACAGATATTAATTAATAAATGATTAAGGATTATAATAAACTAAGTCATGTTAGGGTTAACGAGGGTTAACTATTCGAAAAATGAATCCAAAATCTGAGTATTTT
>NW_022691038.1:0-3886 GCF_011630105.1 Anneissia japonica
TAAAAAAATATAATTTCAATGTTTTTACATTATTGCATTATTACACAAAATATATTAAGATTAATGATTAATTAACTGTTCATCATAAAATACTTACATGAAATATGTGCATTTTAATGTTGAAAACATACAGTTGTAAAAGTGTTTATCAAAATGCACAAGACTTAAGTTGTAGTGTGCTTACATAGTAAATTTAGACAAGAAATTTATTATCTTGTTTAGCGAACATCCCGATCACCAAAAATGGTGATTTTGTATAAATAAAAGCAAAATTTTATTTTTTGCCAGTTATGCAATCAATAATAAAATAGAATAGAAATTTTATTTAAAAAATGAAATGTTATATTTATTTTTATTATGCTTAAGCCCTCCTCTAACAAACTTCAAAAAATAAGTTTGTGAAACAAGGTATAAATAAGGTCTCACCTTACATATTAAACTAAATAAGAATCTCTTTTGTTAGCCCCATGAATAAAATAATATACTATAGGAGAACAAGGATATCATTCTTAAACCTTAGTGTATAATGAATTAATGGACACTCATCAAACTTGGTACTTGGTGCCACCACTTGAATGTCTGACAAAGCTCAAAGATATTTTCTCTTCTTTAAACAAATACTAAGGTACTGTTAGGGTCCCAGAAAACTTGACATATTATCTGAGGTCAATACCATGCATATTTCGTTACATCCCTTATGGTCTCCAATCTCTTGAAAAGTTACAGTATATTTCAATATTAGACTCGAAACCTTATATTTCCACTCAAGAGTGAAATGCACACACCCTAATAGCAGCTCTCCTGATAATAATCTATATGTATATCTGGAAGCCAAAATTAATAGTTAATATTAAGTAATGGCTTAATATGTCATTCATTTATTTTTGTTATTTTATAATTTAAATAATTTAAATTTTAACAGATAGAGCATTTTAAGCAACAATCAATTCATTATTATTATCTCGTATGTTAAACTACATCATGTACAACAAATCAGTTCAAAATTGGAAGTTGGTGAGGTATTCCACCAGTTGAGGGTTGTCAACCTCAGATAGTGGGCAAGGAGGTCCAATCACAGCACACTCGCTAAGAACATGTTCATGAGTCTGTATGTGCCCAGAAGGACAAAGATCACTTTCTGCAATGCCCCACATTTTTATATTGGATGCAAAACGTCCAGCGCCTGATTGTAGCCTGTTTAGTTACATCCAAGCCTTCCTACGAAGATGGTTGCCAGGTGGGTGGGCTGACCAGGATTCGATGTATGGCTGCAATCGCTCAGGAACAGTTGGTACTGCACTTGCCAATGCTGTTTGTCGTTCCATATGTGGGCGCAGGGGCCTCCGTGAGCGCAACCTGGATGGAGCTTCCTTGTTGGAGAGGATGTCATGAGGTGATTGAATCCCAAAGAGAAAGGGCAGGTGGCTCAGTGGAGTAGGGCGTATACATCCAGTGACGAGTCTCATTGCATCATTAAGTGGCACATCCAGCCTACTTGTGTGAGTGTTTTGTGTCCATGCTGCAGAGAAGTATTCAACCGGTGCGTATACCAGGGCTATTGCTGAGGTCCTGATGAATTGTTCTCCTCCCTTCACCTATTTCCTTTAAACTGCCTATTCAAATATTTAATCTACAATACTTCAAACTTACTATTGTAAATTATTTTTCTGTATCACCTTTGTTACATTCACAAAGTCATCTTCCATGTGAATGTGATGTTCATTAGGAGCTGTGTAATTGGGTGTAAAGGCTTGGTACAGCGAAAATGTCCCGTTTTAACAGATTTGATGCCACATCAACCATTACTCCAAATCGTGAATTGCCAACTTCCTTACACTTACAGGCTTTGTGCATTTCATGACAAGTGTTAATCAGTTGTTGGATTGTATTAACAATTTCCCCTTCTGGAATACCGCCTGCTAAATCAATGATAACTTCAAATTTCTGTAATAGAAAAATATGTAGATAGTTATTTTAGGCTTTTTACTAATTTATTGCCCAGTGAATAATAAAACATAGGTCTATTAAAAGGATTTAATTTACATTTTAATTGAAATGTCATGTTCTTCTCCAGATATTAAAATATTAATGTATATCAATGATTGACAAACAGAGTGCATGTTGTGGACACCGCTATGAATTGTGAATTAATACTTACTTCACCTCTAGCCCATTCATATACTACATCTGCAAATCCTGGTTTAAATTGCTCAACGTAATCTTCAAAATCAAACTCTTTATTGTACTCCTTCTCATGACCAGCTATATATGCTGCAATATCTTTGACCTCCTGTATTTTCTATAACATAATTATATATTTTTTAAAATATAATAAAAAACAAAGTTTCTTGTCACATCATACTATTGGCATAAGTAAATAACAAAAGTAGAATTGTCAGTTGTTTCAATCAGTCACTTAGTCAAATCACTTATTCCATCAAGTCATACGCTTCAGTCAAATTGAGAAATTCAATAAATCTGTTTATCAGAGGTTCAAGTCTCCTGCAAGTTGCGAGAAGGCTTCTCTTCTGATTAGTGAACTGTTTATGCCATAACATGAGTACATTTTGCAAAATAAGAAAATAATTAACCAAAAAACTTGCATTCTGTGCAATATGTTGGATTGGTTTCTTTTTAATAAAATAAGACATAGAATACGAAAAGGCACCTCTTCAATTGTTGGAGTGAGCATTAGTGGTTTAGGTTGCTTTCCACGATAAACTATGCAGGACAACACTGCAGCAATCTCTTCTGGGTCTAAATCATCAAGAATGCCAGCAAAGATAATCTCAGTCAATATGATCTCATGGTGACTGAAGCTGCAGGCTACAATGCCCTTCGGCTGAATCTCCATGTCGTCATCCAAGTATTCAAGACTTTTCAACACCTAACAGTAATGAATAAAATAAACAAACCATACCATAAATAATACCAAACTCTACTTTTCAACACTTTTTGCAATATATTTATTATGAAAAATGTAATGTCTAAATGGTGAAAAACAAAATCACATACAGTATGAGTTAAATGTTCTAACTCTTGTTACATATCTATAATTTTTTAAATTTAGTTTGTAAAACCCTGTAGTGACTGTGAAGCCCCTAAGGCCGCCCATAGGTACGATGTCAGATTGACGTACAGACGAACCGCATGTGTTGTAGTGAATGCATTTATGGTTTGATGTCATTTTGTTTGAATGAGTTACTGTTATTAAAACAAGTTTACAAAGAAGTATACATCTTGTATAGTTTATTCGTTTGTAGTACAGTGTACCAACAAACAGTCACAATGGTCCACTTGACACCTTCTGCATATATCACATTTTGAGATACATTTTTTTAAAATTAAAAATATAGTAGTTATAGGTTCTTTCAGTAGCACAAAAGTAAAAATAGAAAATGTTCTCAATTCAGATTCTTCAAATCCAAGTTTGACACCAAGAAAGTTAAAATATAGGTATAATCTTTACATATTATTTTTTAAATACTATATGTTTAAATACCTTCTGTCTTTGTTCAAACTGTGGAAGCAGAAGCAAGTGTCTCTGAGAGAGCTGTTCTTCAACTTCTGCTATTTTCTCCTCCAGTATTTTCTGATTTTCAACAATTTCATACTGAAAATGTACAACAAAAATTAAAAATTGAAAGCAATGGTCAGATTCAAATGCTAGACTACGATAATCTTTACTGTCAGATGTTTCTTTTCTTTACAATTATGCCTATTTGTTTTACAAATTTTAATATATGATATTTCTAATATCGCTATAAAAGTTTTGAAAAAATAAATCCAAGATAAATTAGACCTACATGTTTAGTTAAGTGTTTACACTGAAGGCATTTATATCCAAAAATCTGCTTTTCTAGATCCTCTCTCTCTTTAAATTTGA
>NW_022691039.1:0-969 GCF_011630105.1 Anneissia japonica
AAGTTGAACTCACAACTCAAGTCAATCGCTAAAGAACATAAATGTGAATTAATAGACAATGATGCACAATTCAAAGTATCTGAAACCGGAGTATGTCTCAAAGATTACCTCAACAGAAGTGGCCTACATCTAAGCAAAAGGGGAACTTCTCAACTGCTAAAAAACTTCAACAATGTACATAAAGTAATCAGGAAGCAAAGAAACCATAAACAACAGAACAAGCGTTCAAAAACAAAATGCAATATCGACCGCCATCAACAAAACTATGCTTATCATGAAGAGAAGAATTCTACAGGCTATGGTTGCTACTACTGTGGAGAATCAAACCACTCTACAAGAAATTGCAGATATGGCGACTCTATAAGATGCTTTAATTGCAATGAACTTGGTCACAAATCTCACCATAATGTATGTAATGATTATTATAACGACTACTATTATTATGAATAGAGGTATGGCCAGGAAGAAAGTGCCGTTTCAATTAACAAGTTATTTGAAAATGGTAATTATACCCAGCCTGTAAATAAGAAAAACCATACTAAAATTGAAATAGATAACTACAATACTAACCCAACATTAAAATATACTAACAGATTCAGTGTTCTTAATGACGAACAAGAAAATTATCTAAAAAATGGTTCCAATAATTCCAACTCCAACAGCCATATTAATAAGGATTATAGTCTAATTTATAAGAAAGGTAGTGGTACCAATACTAATAACAAAAAATATAAAAAAATAAGAAGAAGTAAGAAGAAACAAAAATTTAGTAACCCGAGTGTTAAAATTGTGTACAATAATATTACGGGCTATAAAAGCAAACAGTATGATGTTGCTAAACTCCTGAATTCTAATAAAGAAATACAAATATTTGGAATAACAGAAACCTTCCTAACAACCAATAAAGTAATAAAAATTCCTGATTTTAGATGGATTGGAAAAAACCGCCTATCTTCTTTCAAGAAGAGT
>NW_022691040.1:0-626 GCF_011630105.1 Anneissia japonica
ATAAAAGTGCCTGTACCTAGATGTACGAGAACGTGGTACACACAATCTTATGCCAGACCTATTGTTATTAAAAAAATATTGAGAGGGTGTGTTTTATCATTAATTATCTTATGTACTTTCGAATGAATCGGGCTAGTATATAATGTTTCAATAGTTTCAATTTCAGCGACCTCTCCTATACATTTGACAGCCTTTAGTTGTATGTTCAAGTTTAGCTAATATGTTCTTTTTCGGCACGTTACCATATATATAATACAAATTAGATTAAAAGTTAAAATGCTAAGAACAACAGATTTTAAAAATAAGATTAATAATATAGTCTTATCAACATTAAAACCACTAAAGCTTTGATTTGCTTTACGTATCATAGTTTCTGATTGAGTTGAAAAATTAAGTTTGTTACCTATAATAGTACCTAAATATTTGTATTCGTCAACTTGTTTAATAGTTTTATTTAAAAATTTTAGTAATTCAAACCATTCCGCAAATCAATTACCATCTCTTTAGTTTTTTTCGTGTTAATTATATAGTGCTCATCGCACCACCGGACATAATTATCTGTTTCATTTTTTTTCATTCAATCATTGGTATACAGGCAGAAAAGTATGGAGGACAACACACACCCT
>NW_022691041.1:0-636 GCF_011630105.1 Anneissia japonica
CCATTATTTCCGGGGCCATTTTTTCCGGGGCCATTTTTTCCGGGGCCATTCTTACCTACATTCATTTTTTCCTTCTGTCACTAAATGTTAAATCGCTATGCTTGCAATTTCAAGAGGATCTGTGGCGATATTTACATTGTTGAGCAGTGGTGCGCATTGAGAAAAGGATGTTTAGAAAACTTTGACCCTCCCATTATTTTTAGAGGGCCATTTTAACTACAACAGACAATTATAAGTACAAAGGGTTGAATCTCTAAATAGGTGAGGGCAGTAGCGAATCTAGTACGTAGTTTGAAATGGGGGTGGGGGCGTCAAGATTAAATGTACCTAGGTGATTAACTGTCGGGGCGTTAGTGTTATTTTTTAGCTTCGATATTTTCATGGGTAGGGCGGAAGGGGGGGGGTCCTATAAAAATAACCTCCTACTATACCATTTTTTGTAAGGAAGTTATTAAGGTATAGGCCGATAATTATATACTATTATTTTTGTTGTCAAAAGGGGTTACAACAATGACAGACCTTTTGGCCTTTATGTTGTGCTTTGTATATCATCCTGTTCTATCCTGTTTTTCATTATTGTAGTGTATGTAATTTGTAAAATGTTTTTGATATAGGCCTAATGACTAAAGATTGACA
>NW_022691042.1:0-845 GCF_011630105.1 Anneissia japonica
ACTTTCCGCCATATTTCGAGTACTTTTCCGAAAAACTTCAAACTTTCAATGGAATAGTGTTTGTTCGGGCTATCTCACTTTTCCTAACAAAAAAAAAATTATATTTTGACTTAACTTTTAACATTGTCACTTTTTGCACAAAAGACTCGCCGAGTTGAGCACTTAGTGCAAACTTTTAACTTTCCGCCATATTTCGAGTACTTTTCCGAAAAAATCAAACTTTTAATGGAATAGTGTTTGTTTCAGGCTATCTCACTTTGCCTAATAAAAAAAATTACATTTTGACTCAACTTTTTAACATTGTCACTTTATGCACAAAAGTGCTTATCTCGCCGAGTTGAGCACTTAGTGGAAATTTTTGACTTTCCGCCATATTTCGAGAACTTTTCAGAAAAACTTCAAACTTTCATTGGAATAGTATTTTTTTCAGGCTATCTCATTTTGCCTAACAAAAAAAAAAAATTACATTTTGTCTTAACTTTTTAACATTGTCACTTTTTGCACAAAAGTGCTTATCTCGCCTAGTTGAGCACTTAGTGCAAATTTTTGCTTTCCGCCATATTTCGAGAACTTCTCAGTAAAACTTCAAACTTTCATTGGAATAGTGTTTGCTTCAGGCTATCTCACTTTGCCTAAAAAAAAAATTACATTTTGACTCAACTTTTTAACATTTTCACTTTTTGCACAAAAGTGCTTATCTCGCCGAGTTGAGCACTTAGTGCAAATTTTTGACTTTCCGCCATATTTCGAGTACTTTTCCTAAAAACTTCAAACTTTAAATGGAATAGTGTTTGTTTCAGCCTATCTCACCGTGCCTAACAAAAAAAATTACATTTTGACTCAAC
>NW_022691043.1:0-2756 GCF_011630105.1 Anneissia japonica
AATCAGTTTTAATTCAGAATTTGATTATTGGGGCCATTTTTACCTACCTCTCATATGGGGCCATTTTTTCCGGGGCCATTATTTCCGGGGCCATTTTTTCCGGGGCCATTTTTTCCGGGGCCATTCTTACCGTACACCAGCAGGACCACCCAATAAGCTAATTCTGGAAGGAAAACATTTCCAAAAATAACTGGAATCTTTCTAAATTCTTTATTTTAACTTAATAATGAGATTAACCATCTTGTACACTCTGAAATTATACCATCGTCACGATGGAATTTGACGCTATACATTTTATTTCGATTGACTGATTACTATTGAAAAAGAATATAGTATCCTGCCAGTTACAGTTAAAGTCTAAAATCAATTCTACTTGCAACTGTAGCCAAATGTATTACAGTTAAACTTGCATAAAAGTCGAATAATTTCTAAGTCGAACTTATTTTACATGCCAAATTGTTGTGTTTTCCATTATTTAACAATCTGTAACTCAAATATTATCTAGGTCGAACAATTTTTCAATGGCATTTTGGATTCGACTTAGGCAAGTTAACTGTATAGATTTATCACATAACATTTTATCAACTTAAACTAAGTTAGCAAATCTCAGATTTTCAAATTTCAGACTACTCTAACTGTTAGTCCTGGAAACCTATTTAAATCATCTTGTTTCTAGGTTTCTGTCACGTTTGCCTTCATCTTATTACTTTTGACAATTGTACTAAAGCTAATGAGACTTCTTATTGAATAGAGATAGAGTAAACTATATTTCACAATAAACTTTGTAGTTTCCAAAAGCCTGTCAAGTCAACCATAGTGAAAAACTAAAAAGTCTTGACCTGTCACCAACTACGTAGAAGATTCCCCACATCAACCAATCGTTCAGTTTCACTACAGCAATATCCGCAATTCTAAACACTACACGGCGAGTATAGGAAGCGAATATTTGGATCATCAAAAAGAAATCTTTATCAAATACATATAAAGATCCAGATGAACCTTTTCACCAATGTTCGAATATCAAAACAATGTTAAAATATTAACTTGTTCTCTTATTTTGAGCCACATATCAACAACAGTAAGCAGCAGCATAAAAAAAGTATTGCACTGTATTTATGACAAAAATAATAAAAAATAAATACGTCACTGAGATTTAAGCAAATATATTATTAGCTGACCGAATATAACTTCAGTAACATTTGACATGATACATTCACAATTTACCGTATTACTGTTAAGCCTAACATTGGTAAAAATTCAGGGAGACAAATAATACTGTAGTGTAAACCGAAAGGTCCACGGATTAATCTCAGATAAGATAGTATAATACATACTCCAAGTATCGAAAATGCACGCCATCGTGTCGGGATTCAATATTTCAACATTAATAATTATGTCATCATCAGGAATGAAAAATTATCCATATTTGGAAGCATATATGCACAAGTACCAAAAGCATTTGACCAATAAAAGCATTACCCCTAGTAGGTGACATAGCTATGAATAAACTAAAGATCAATCAAAGCATTCTTTCCCTACTGATCAAAGTTACATACAAAAACAAAGAAAGTTCCTTTGAAGCTTTCAGCACATTGTTAAGCAATGGGTGTAGCCTATGTATAGCAAACCATTCTTTAAACAATAGTATACGACCAATTTTGCGAACTGTCAATATGTTAGTATTAGAAAATATTAAACCTAATTTATTACTTGCATTACAGTCTATATTATCATTTTCAAGTACACCTTGTAAACCTAAAACATATTAGAATGCCTCACAATTTTGTATGGTCATTTATAACACTATCACATCGTGAAGAATGTTCTTCACAATGTCTAGATATTAAGCATCTATCTGTAATACCAATATAATAACTATTACAACCTATTTTAAAATGATAAACAACAGAGCTAACTATATTCCTTGGATGTTCGATCTTTAACAGTTTTGTACTGCCATAATGTTATGAATTTTACCTCTTCAAACTAAGTGTTCTTTAATTTGTTTAAGCATCTACGTAAAATGAATCCAACCCAGATCTTAATCAAGCTATCATCAGCAGGCCTATGTATACATTCAGGTTCATTTAATTCACTGAATACATGGTTAACAACTTTTTAAGGGTACCCATTCCATGACATAAATTTTCTAATGTTACAAAGTTAGCTTTAAGTTTATCGGGAGTACACAATTTGTGGGCTCTTGAAACTAAACTATGAATCCAAGAAATCTTATGGTTCCATGGGGCAAAGCTATCATAATGGATATCTTGACCTGTATATGTATTTTTATGATATATACTCATACTTCCAACGCTGTTGTCAAATTTTAAATCCAGAAAATGTACTATCACTGTTTTCAAATGATTCAAAGGAAAAATAATCTGTTTATGAAAATTAATCGTTTATGAAAAGCGTTAAAGTGACGTACAATGTGAAGGAAATCATTAGGTTTAGCTAGCACTAGTGTGTCGTCAACAAAACGAGTATAAAACTTAATAATACCTGATTCTATAAATTTAGGAACGATAAACTCTGCTAGTTCAGTCATTAAAATATTGGCTAAAACTGGTCCAAGGGGTGAGCCCATTGAAACTACAATACTCAACCAACTGCACTGTAAACAAAGTCCCGGAACCAGTGTGTATTATGGGATGTGGAGGTACTAGAATGAAAACCATGCTGCGCCAAAAGTAAACAGATCAAAATAGTAGATTGTACTGTAAGTACACTGTATTTAACAAAGGTGTTTACTT
>NW_022691044.1:0-576 GCF_011630105.1 Anneissia japonica
ATACCTGTATACAGTCTCCCTTGACTATCAGCGCAAGCATAGCTTCAAATATAAGAAATATATAAGTATCCAGTCACTGTATGTAAAAGTAAAAGTACAATATTTTCTTTTTTATTCCTTAGAATTTTAATTTGCCTCATTAGTTTATTTTAGTGGTGGCTTGTAGAGGTTACCGTCGATGAAAAGCTGGCCGTTTCGGAAGATGGGTTTTTTCTTTTCAGCGTAAGCCTGGGCCATGATTCCAGCTAATTCTCGTTTTTTCTTAACATCTGCCTCAGGTAAATCTTCCGTTATATATATTTTTGATGTTTTTTTCTTGAGTTTTGCTTTCCCTTCGATCAGTACTTTATTTCTCTGCGGCCGATAAAGAAACTTTGCTATAATATGCCTTGGTTTATCCACTTGACGTTTGCCCGTTCGATGAAAATTTTCGATTTTAATGTCATTAAGACCAAGATCATCTCGTAATAGGGATTGTAATTTGTCTAGTGTTTTTTCATTGGGATCCTCAGTAATTCCTCCAAATCGTAGATTGAAGCTCCTACAATAGCGTTCCTGCTTTATAAGTGCACTATC
>NW_022691045.1:0-542 GCF_011630105.1 Anneissia japonica
GGTTACGGTATCAAAGGTACATGGTATCATGTAAACGCTTTTATGTGATACGAGCGACAGGACGCCTGCATTATGGTACCTACAGAGAAAATTACAGTTTACAAAGCGAATTGTCTCGTTTAATTAGTAAAGAAGATACAATTAAGAAAAATGAATGTTTACGTCATCCTTAACTGATCCAATAGAATTGAACCTCTGTGCGTTCGACACCTTAATCGTCTTCAAACGAATGACGGATCTTCACGGCTATTATTTCACAGTACATTTGGGAGTCGTTAGTAGAGCATCCTCCTTGCGCAACTGAAGTCAAACTTAACACCTACATAAATGCACTAATAACATGCTTCCTGCTGTCTCCATTGAGTGTTACAATCTGTTTACAGATCGTGTACACATTCGCAAACACCACGTAGGGGATGATATCTAATGGCGTGTGGTTGACATGGCAGATTTCCCTGGGCCAGCCATACTATTCGGACTACTGCTTCCCGTCGTATACACTTATATATAAGAAAAAGTGAAATTTTGCCCAGGCTCAGTAT
>NW_022691046.1:0-669 GCF_011630105.1 Anneissia japonica
TAATTTATTTTAGTTAATTAGTGCCAGAGTTAGCTAATATTCATTGATTACTGCTAAACACGCTAAACTGGTGCCCAACTTACTAAAGTAGTGCCCAAGGTATCTATAATCAATTATTATTAGTGCTAGAGTTATTTAATATTAATTGATTACTGCTAAACACGCTTAACTGGTGCCCAACTTACTAAAGTAGTGCCCAACTTACTAAAGTAGTGCCCAAGTTATGAAAAAAATTATTTAATATTAATTGATTACTGCTAAACACGCTTAACTGGTGCCCAACTTACTAAAGTAGTGCCCAAGTTATCTATAATCAATTATTATTAGTGCTAGAGTTATTTAATATTAATTGATTACTGCTAAACACACTTAACCGGTGCTCAACTTACTAAAGTAGTGCCCAACTTACTAAAGTAGTGCCCAAGTTATCTATAATCAATTATTATTAATTTATTTTAGTTAATTAGTGCCAGAGTTAGCTAATATTCATTGATTACTGCTAAGCATGCTTAACTGGTGCCCAACTTACTAAAGTAGTGCCCAAGTTATCTATAATCAATTATTATTAGTGCTAGAGTTATTTAATATTAATTGATTACTGCTGAACACACTTAACCTGTGCCCAACTTACTAAAGTAGTGCCCAACTTACTAAAGTAGTGCCCAAGTT
>NW_022691047.1:0-504 GCF_011630105.1 Anneissia japonica
GAAAAACTTCAGCTACCCGTATTTCTCGACTGAGACGTCAGTGGGATCTGTAATTTGTATGGCAAGGAGATTGAGCAACCCCTCATTCATATTAAGGGAATTTACGCCCAGAAACTTTGTAGTTATTAATATTTTGGTTATAATAGAAAATATTCAATTTTTGGTGACGTCACACTCACATTAGTTAGCATTGTATACGTCATAAGCTAGATACGTCACCTTTTTCTGGTAAGACAAACTTTCCCGGCGTGCTTTTATGGATAAACAAACACCATTGCTTTGCACATGGATGCCTTGCCCAAGCCAGGGCTACAAGAGCCGCATTGTTAGCATTGTATAATACTTAAATAAGGTACCTCTGCAAATGAATTATTCTTCATTATTTTGCTTTTCTTATTTTAATTTATTTCTGTCACATATAATTCCACTGTATTAGTTAGGCCTAGTCTTATGCCTCATCGTCCCCCGCTACACAGTACATCAACAGCCCCCCCCCCCTCATAC
>NW_022691048.1:0-1072 GCF_011630105.1 Anneissia japonica
ACTTTACATCTTGTTTACGTGTCACCATGCCTGATCCTAAACTAGCACTTCAGATTGTTCGTCGACGTTTTAATGAATATCTTTTGGAGTATCCGGTTTGTGTGATGAGTTTTGTTTTTGCGTTTGGTTCATCTACGTTTAGCAAGTCCCGCTGTTCCAGTAATCTTGGATTTCTTTCTTCATGTTTGCGCAAGAATATCATTCCGAAATCATTTAAGTCAAATTGGAAACCATCCCTCGCTTTTGTGGATAGTAAGTTCATTAAGAAGAACATTAACGATGTTTCCCGTAAATTTATGCGTAGGAGTATTCAATGTCATAAGGACAAAATTTTGTATCGCCATAACCACATGATCCGTCATCGCAACAACCTACAAGGTGCATGTACAACTCTTGATTTCTATCACATACGTGGTATTGCCCATGTGTTAAACCTATGGTATTATGATGTCTTTTGCTAGGAAAACAGAAGAAATTGGATTCACTGAAAAGAGATCGCCCAGTGAATATGACTGCATCTACTCAGAGAAATGTTGACACATCCAAACTTGTGGTTACCATTCCCGAAGATTTACTTCTAACGGATGATGAGAGGTCAGTTTTATGTAAAGGCCTGTCATTCATACCTCAACAGAAATGTATTGATGAATTTAATGTCAAATCTGATCTGGAACAATATTATAGACACCTAAGACTTAAGCTGAGTTTTGTGATAAGAGTTCTACAACGGTCAACAAGGATTAATTCCAGCAACTCAATCGTAAACAATCTAATTGGACTCCTGCTCCTGGTAAATTTAATTCTTTGGATTTGTATATCCAGAAATGCAGACATGATATTGGTCAACTTAATATGAAACATCGGATCAAATCACGTAACATGTCTACTAGAGAATTGTTGGCGCTACAAACTTTGAGAAATAATCATGATTATGTTATTAAGCGAGCAGATAAAGGTGGAGCAGCAGGTGGTGCAGTGTTATATGTATTTCCATCTTGTATTTAAATGCCTTTGCTATGAACCATTTGTAAGAAAATAACACGTCACTAGTACTTCTACCTTTGCTAAATCC
>NW_022691049.1:0-612 GCF_011630105.1 Anneissia japonica
CACTCACTTTCACTTTCACTTTATTGATAAAAAAAAAACACTCAGAGGTATTACAAATGGTGGCCAAATGGGCCAAATTGCTTGTAATATTACAAAAGTTATGGGCAAGAAAGCGGCAAAAACATTAAAATATTAAAAAAAGAAGATACAAGAAATACATATAAAAAAAATAAATAAATAAATAAAAAATATAAATAAATATATAAATATAGAAAAAAAAATTATTATTTTATTATTATAATTATTATTATTATTATTATTATTATTATTATTATTATTATTATTATTATTTAGACCGAAAATTTGTAGCACCAATCGGGAAGGAGGGTGGCACACTCAAATCATCAAGGGTAACATTGCTGTTTATGAATTATTGAGTAATCGGATATAGTACGGGATTGGACTATTGAAAAATTGCGTGATTTTGTTACCATTGCGGAGATTTTTATTGTGGCTGCGGTAACGAGTGTGTGGTACCAGATCAGAAGAATACGAGGTTAAAGTGAGACCCTTGGCGAATTTGAGACAGTGTGCCACCCTCCTTTCGGAGAGCAGTTCAAGTTCACATATGCCCAAGGCATGTTCATAAGAATTGAAATGTTTGCCTAAGAT
>NW_022691050.1:0-645 GCF_011630105.1 Anneissia japonica
CGACAGCCACCCAATTTGAAATCGATTTTGACTTCATCCAAATTACCTCCTACCACCCAAGAGTACCTGGGACAGATTGCACTATACGCACCCCCAGATTAGATTGTGATCACTCTAATGTGGTATATATGATTTACTGCAATAAATGTAACATGGGTAATTATATTGGAGAGACTGGCACTAAGCTTAGATACAGACTCAATAATCATAAAAAAAATCTATTAGAGATAAAAGCAAGGGATTTCCTGTGAGTGACCATTTCAATTCATCCGGGCATTCAATTTCTAATTTTCGTTTCATCATCATAGGCAGTGACTACAAATCTACTAAAGATAGACGTTGCGCAGAGTTACGATGGATACTCCGTATTAAATCACATACTAAGAGTCTTAACAGAGATCTAGGCTTTGCTAGTGGCTATACTTTCACGAATAACTAATTACGCCCAGCATTGTCTTATTGTTATTTCATTGTTATTTACTGTTATTCCATAGCTCATGATTTACCTACTTTGTAACGTTTTTGTTCATTCACGTTGAGAAAGTTCTGAGGACAGGATGAAATATTCATGTGCAATAAAATACTTATGTTCCTCCAATACGTCAACCGTTTCATTTGATTTTATCAATGTCTCTATTATATACA
>NW_022691051.1:0-1624 GCF_011630105.1 Anneissia japonica
AGGAATTAAGCCCTATTTATTACCATATTATTTAGAGTTCGAGAATTAAATTATTTGAATGGTGTAAGTTTGTTTGAGTATATTTACTCCACTAGTTGAGGCTTGGAGCCTAGTATACAAAGTGTAAAAATAATACTAAATATGTAAAATTTCAACCCAGTGTTGTCTAAATTTTCCCGTAAACATGTTAGTAAAACCAACTACAGTAATTCTAGTCCACTGTAAATATGATAGAAATGGAGGAAATTTGATTATTTCTATCGTAGTGATATAACGAATACAAAGAGTGGAAACGTGGCATTGACGGTAACAAAAACTTTTTAATGTTACATATTCATTATGTACCCATACCATCGTACTCAGTATTGGTACTTCTCGTAAAGTGCAATACAAGAAAAAAAAATAACACGCTCTGATTGACACCATTCAAAGAGTGGAAACGTGGCATTGACGGTAACAAAAACTTTTTAATGTTACATATTCATTATGTACCCATACCATCGTACTCAGTATTGGTACTTCTCGTAAAGTGCAATACAAGAAAAAAAATAACACGTTCTGATTGGTCATTTAATTTAAGCCTAGGCCCTATTTGATAGGCCCTACTATAAACAGTTGACATTTTAAACTACAATAATACTTTCTCTCTTTTCATTTTACAGGCTTATTATTAATAATGAATTAAATAGAATCAGACATAATAACTATCTCATTTATTTGTGGTGAATTTATTGTTGATTTCAGTTGTAGTGATGAATGGTAAACATAGTAATGATGGCAAACGTAGGAATTAGGCCCTCTTTATTACCATATTATTTAGAGTTCGAGAATTAAATTATTTGAATGGTGTCAGTTTGTTTGAGTATATTTACTCCACTAGTTGAGGCTTAGGAGCCTAGTATACAAAGTATAATAATAACACTAAATATGTAACATTTAAACCTAGTGTTGTCTAAATTTTCCCGTAAACATGTTAGTAAAACCAACGACAGTTATTCTAGTCCACTGTCAATATGATAGAAATGGGAAAAAAAAATTATTATTATTTCTATCTTAGCGATATTATAACAAATACAGAGATCGGAAGCTTGGGATTGACGGTAACAAAAATTACGACGACGAACTTGGTTGTGGAGGCATTGATGATGAATATGTAACAATAAAAAGAGTATACAGTGTCCACAAACAAGTTCGTCGTCGTAATTTTTGTTACCGTCAATCCCAAGTTTCCGATCTCTTTATTTGTTATAATATCGCTAAGATAGAAATAATAATAATTTTTTTTTTCCATTTCTATCATATTGACAGTGGACTAGAATAACTGTCGTTGGTTTTACTAACATGTTTACGGGAAAATTTAGACAACACTGGGTTGAAATTTTACATATTTAGTGTTATTATTATACTTTGTATACTAGGCTCCTAAGCCTCAACTAGTGGAGTAAATATACTCAAACAAACTGACACCATTCAAATAATTTAATTCTCGAACTCTAAATAATATGGTAATAAAGAGGGCCTAATTCCTACGTTTGCCATCATTACTATGTTTACCATTTATCACTACAACTGAAATCAATAATAAATTCACCACAAATAGATGAGATAGTTATTATGTCTGATT
>NW_022691052.1:0-1150 GCF_011630105.1 Anneissia japonica
TTTAGGAGCCGATAAATTAATTATTTTTCATCTCAGTTATTATACAGTGCTCGTCCTTCGTTAATTGGTAAGCAATCTAATTTATTTTGCAATACATACCAGGTTGCAAAATATCCCAAGTGAAAAATATTAGGCTTAGAAATCCTTGGCCGCATTTTGAGAATATGAACAGAAATATTCTGCAGAAAATTGTAGCCTTTGATATACTATACAAGTATTTACGCTTCTGCGCATTTATTTTTCTAGAGGTTTTTTTGTGAAATTTTAATTATTTTTTGTACCCTCTGCAAATATAATACATTTGAAATTAGTATTAGAATTGATTAAGATCTGCAAACAGGTAAAAACGTACGATATGATCACTCTGATGTACTTACTTACTGATTATGGATAGGACTTGATATGCATATCAGCGGTTGTCAACAAAAGATTTACAGCCATGGTTACAGTACGCGGAAATGGTACGCGGTGAATACCCTACCTGGCGTTATTTGAAGATCTTTGTTAACATCACACCGCCAAAGGGGTAAAATCGTACATACTGTACATAAAAAAAATTGCCAAAAAGTTACTCTATTAATAATGACCTATCAAAAATCCCCTTTAGAAAAAAAATCATCTTTCTCGTCCCTTCCTTCCACCTCCCCTGTCATTTAACATTTGGTGTTCTATTTTTTTCTCTATTAGAGGTGGGTGTTATGAATTAAAAGGGAACTAGAAAGATGTTTTTTTTTAACTAGAGGAGATTTTTCATATGCATTAATAATAGTGTCAATTTTTACTGACCTATAAAAAAATTGCCAAAAAGTTACTCTATTAATAATGACCTATCAAAAATCCCCTTTAGAAAAAAAAAATCATCTTTCTAGTTCCTTTTTAAACTGAATAAACAGCGCTATAGTTCCATTACCAAAACAGTGGTTTAGTAAACACTATGTTGCTATTGGTATATTTTACAGTGAAAATGCTGAATAAATTTAAAGAAATTTATTTGAGAGAATATCGTAAAGTAGCGGAAATTCTTCATTGTATACCTTCGCAATTAACTCCTAAAAAGCCGTCAGTGCAACGACAAACATACTCTTCCACATTTGATGAACTTATGAAACAGATTCCTCCATTAAGACATGGGTTTAGTGAACATTGACTG
>NW_022691053.1:0-537 GCF_011630105.1 Anneissia japonica
CCTGGCAGAATTTGTGAAGTTATTGTTTCCTCCAACGATACAACGACTAGCAGTGGCGAAGTCTTACCATAGGCCAGCGCAGTATGTATATGATAGGAGAACACTGAGACTACTAGCACCAAGAAATATTAAACTTTCGTCGAGTATTAAGTACAAACTAAAGGAACTTGGATTACTTAAAACAGCATTTTGTAGGGGCAGGCGGGCAGGCAGAAAGGTAAAGCGTTCAATAGAAGTAGCAGTTGGAAACAGACAAGCAGTTCCATTTCGCCCTGTTCGGCCACCATCTGTTCTCGTTCAAGTCTTTCCGACATGCTTTCCAACCCTGTGTAAGGCCAAGTCCCTTCCCGGACTGTTTCTTACAAACGCTCGATCGTTATTGAACAAATCTGATGAGCTTGAAATACTGCTACATCAATCTGATATCAATGTAACCGATATCGCAGTTATTACCGAGACCTGGCAACCTCAGATGGTTAATAATGATTACTTGGCAGTTGATGGCTTTAATATCTTTACCACAACCAGAGTTGACAA
>NW_022691054.1:0-1255 GCF_011630105.1 Anneissia japonica
AGCAAACAATACTAAACATATATAAGCCCATTTGTGCAATATGAATATAGGCCAATTCACTCAGCCTCGTAAAATTGATTTTATTTGCTTTTCAAAGTGAAGTGGAAGGCATTCCACTACCTCATTCCTAAAGAATAATTACATCCTAACAAAATAAATGAAATTTCATAGATAAACGGTTTGGAATTAAGGCATCATCTCCACCGATTTTCGAACTACAAAAACACGTTTGAGAATGACGTCATTCGGAATGCGTTTGAGAAATTCACCTACCTCATTATATTCTCATTGAATATTCATTAGCTTAGCCAGGGAAGGGCGGTTCTTGACTGAGGTTCGACAGAAACACGTCCAAACGTGCTTGGTTGCGTTTGAACGTTCAATAATTTTAAGACTTTCTGGGCTGGCCTAGGACTTGGATTCACAATTTTTACTCAATATGGATAGCCCTAGGCTTCATATTTACAGTCAAAAATTAATTGCCATAGATTCAACATTGTTTCAATTGTTTTAATGTGCTTTGTTGTATAAAAAAAAAACTACATGTCTGGCGATGCTGCTGATTCAAGTGTTGCACGTGTGTGAAGAAAGTGTGAGGTAGGCCTAGACCGCCACTAACTTGTCAAGGCAAGTTGCCTTGGTTACTACTACACGAATGTCATTCGTTTAGCCGGCGGACTAATCCGGCTAGGATGTATCAGGAATACACACCATCCTTATTTTACAAAAATAGTCTTATAATCAGTTACCAAAGCCATGGCCTGAGAATTTTAACACGGTGGTGGTTACAACAACAAACTTTTAATATGCAGCAACAGGTCAAAAGTTCAACACTAAATGCTTGCATATAGCCAGGCCCTAGCAAATTCATTATCATCACTGTATAATTGTATTAGGATGTTTTTAGACATTTATTGAATTTAATGAAAACATACAAAAATACAGAATGTTACATCGCGGCCGAAATTGCACCGTACTGTAGTACTTCGTCAGATCACAGGTTTGAAAAACATACTGTTTACTGTAAAATAAATAACTACCCCTAGGCAAATGGGCCTGCCTAGTTCCATTTTTACATTCACCATTACTTATATAAATATAGTACACTGTTTAATGTAGTGAGGGTGTATATCACTCAAAAAAAGGTTATTTAGTGTTGTTATCCAGAAAAAAATTTCAGCGTGTCAACATAAGGGGAAGAGCTAGATGTTGAACCAACTTTGATTTGAGCTAATCAATCAAGGTCTTATGCAGT
>NW_022691055.1:0-231 GCF_011630105.1 Anneissia japonica
GCAAGCATTCTTCAATTAGGCAATTCTGAAGTAGCTCGTGTTATTTTTGCAAATAAATGATATGTGACGACCAGCAAAAATTAATTAAATAGGTATATCAAAATGTAATTAAAATCCGTATATAGGGTATATAGATTGTTGCTCTTTAAATTTGAATATGAGCGAGCCCTATACAAATCTTATGTTATTAATTTGATTATTATTATTTATAAATATTAAAATAGTATAGGT
>NW_022691055.1:336-727 GCF_011630105.1 Anneissia japonica
CTTGTGTAATTATGTAACGTACATTTTATTGTATTAAAAGTCTCGCCTCTATTTTAATATTGTATTATGGCTGTACAGTATGTTACTTTTATAAACACACTGCGAGAGCGTGTCCGCTGTTTTAAAAGCATAGTTTCCAAAATAAAGTTATAATAATTATATAATAGTATGCAATAGAAACAGCAAATCATTTTTAAGATTATTAAACATCACCATTATTTTCATTGTCATTCGTATTTATACAGGCTGTACAAAGATTTGAAATTAAGAACCATTTTCTAATATTGTTTAGCGAACAACCTTTAAAGATCGTCAGAAAAGGTCGGAAAAAAAAATTTAATTTTTTTCTTATTTAGCTTAAATATTTTTCCGAACGCATCTAGGCGAATGA
>NW_022691056.1:0-790 GCF_011630105.1 Anneissia japonica
AACAATTTGGTGATGAAATCGTAAACTTTGAAGGCTTATTTCTCAAATATTGTATTGTTCTTTAATTGCGAAATGTCGGATTTAAATGATTCTTTTACCATTTTATAGCTCTCAGTTTACTGTTTAACCCTGTATTAATAACTAAAAATTTATTTTTTGAGGAGTGACTGGTTTGGCTTGTCTTTGTAACAAATAAATTAATTGTAGCAGGACTTCACAAATATGACATTTGCCATATATAACAACCATTTTTTAGTGACTAGCAACCGTCCAGATTTTTTAAACTTTAAATGTTAATACATTAATTCAATTAGTTGGACTATACAACTACAAATATGACATTGGCCAAAATCAATCATTATTTAGCAGTTTTTAAAAATTTTGACATTTACAATGAGTGGAGTTCAATAGCTTGGTGGTTAAGATGCTTGCCTTCCAATCCCAGGGTCCTGGGTTCAATTCCTGCCAGTTGCAGGATTTTTTCTCACGACATAAACAACTCCACTCCCTAAATCTCATATTGAGATTTAGTTTGTGTAAAGCATCTGTCTCTTATGTATGTTTGTCTTGTGTAAGGGATTGTCACCTACAAGTAGGACAGTGATATATATTCGCTATTGGCAATCCTTGGCACATGTGTTGTGTGCCTAAAGAAGGAATAATAATAATAATAATAATAATAACAAAAACACATTGTTTTAACACTCAGCCCACCAAACAGGGAGAACTCCGTGTTTCAGGTATATTGACGGAATCCGATAGATAGGGTAATTACCGACATGTACCAACA
>NW_022691057.1:0-529 GCF_011630105.1 Anneissia japonica
CTAACCCAAACCCTAACCCTAACCCCAACCCTAACCCTAACTCTAACCCTAACCCTAACCCTAACCCTATCTCTAACCCTAACATTAACCCTAACCCTAACCCTAACATAACAAAAAAAAATTACATTTTTGAATCAACTTTTTAACATTGTCAATTTTTGCACAAAAGAGCTTATCTCGCCGAGTTGAGCACTTATTGCAAATTTTTGACTTTCTGCCATATTTCGAGTACTTTTCAGAAAAACTTCAAACTTTCAATGGAATAGTGTTTTTTTCAGCTTATCTCACTTTGCCTAACCCTAACCCTAACCCCAACCCTAACCCTAACCATAACCCTAACTCTAACCCTAACCCTAACCCTAACTCTAACCCTAACACTAACCCTAACCCTAACCTAACAAAAAAAATTATTTTTTCACTCAACTTTTAACATTGTCACTTTTTGCACAAAAGTGCTTATCTCGCCGAGTTGAGCACTTAGTGCAATTTTTTGACTTTCCGCCATATTTCGAGTACTTTTCCGAAAAAC
>NW_022691057.1:550-854 GCF_011630105.1 Anneissia japonica
TTCAGCCTATCTCGCCGAGTTGAGATCTTAGTGCAAATTTTTGACTTTCCGCCATATTTCGAGTACTTTTCCGAAAAACTTCAAACTTTCAATGGAATAGTGTTTGTTTCAGCCTATATCAATTTGCCTAACCCTAACCCTAACCCTAACCCTAACCCCAACCCTAACCCTAACCCTAACCCTAACTCTAACCCTAACCCTAACAAAAAAGTTACATTTTGACTCAACTTTTTAACATGATCACTTTTTGCACAAAAGAGCTTATCTCGCCGAGTTGAGCACTTAGTGCAAATTTTTGACTTTC
>NW_022691058.1:0-1395 GCF_011630105.1 Anneissia japonica
TAAAAAAAAAAAGATCTCGTACAATAACAATAGGTGATCCGCTAGTGTAGCGGATCACCAATGATTTCGTACAATAACAATAGGTGATCCGCTAGTGTAGCGGATCACCAAATAGAGCATGTTTTAGCATATAATACTTTTCAATCAGAACCGTGCATGCTTCGTGAGGGTCAAAGTACGGCGGATCACCTAACTCGTCCTCAGTGACGAGTTCAAAACTAGTTGGTGATCCGCTACACTAGCGGATCACCTATTGTTATTGTACGAGATCTTTTTGGTGATCCGCTACACTAGCGGATCACCTATTGTTATTGTACGAGATCTTTTTTTTTTTAATCTACATTCTGACAAATAACTGTTCGCACGATATCTCAAAGTTGCCGAGAGCTACGCACAAAACGATTACAACAAAACATTTGGCTTGGCCTGGAATAGTGACAATAAGCTTTGCAAGGTTACCAGAAACTTGTGACGTCATCTACGCGCATTTTTGTGTTTTTTACGCAATTGATTATATCAGCCTAACCAATTGACATTTCAAAATCGTATACGTGAGCAATAACTTCGAGTGAAGGTTGATTGTAATGTACACTCATTTTGCGCGTGCGCTTCATAACGCCCGCGTACGCATGCGTCAAAATTTTAAAATGGTCGAAATCAATTTTTGACAAATTAGAGCACGTTTTAAGCCATTTTGAGCATTTCAACATTTTTAAAATTTTCGGCACCGCGTGCGCATTTTTACACGCGCGTCACGTACAGAAGTTAAAAATATTGTTTTTTTAAATGTTTTAGTTCCCTGACACTGTATTCACAAATTTCTAATCTTTTTTGGTCATTTAGGGTCAATAGCAATGCCGAACGCGCGCATAGAACATAAAAGCACATGTGCGCGTTTTTTTCGACATATAGCAAAAATAGGCCAAAAACATGCCTATTTTCAATCAATTATAGCTCCTTAAAATGAAAGGTGACCCCCAATTTTTATTACATATTCTGAAAGCACATGAGTTGTACATATGATTTTATAGGTCATAATGGCTGATCGGACATTATGACGTCATCATATTGCCATCTGAATTCAACAAACTGAATAATATCGATGTCGTCATTTAAAAAAAATGCGCATTTGAGCGTATCTCGCTTATTCTTGGTCGATTTTCTTCCAACTTTGAGTATGCTATAGCTAAGTCAATTCTCTTAAATACAAGTACACTTTTTTACATTTCGATGACGTCATCATTGTCAAAACATAGGGTTTTGCTTACCCCTTATCTTTCTTTCGTCAAACCATTGATGACCCCATAATCACCTTAATCATTCGTGATTTCTGAATCATATTTAGTGGGCATAAACTTCAGGTCATGGTTAAATGTTATGTACATTATATTTTTG
>NW_022691058.1:1428-2239 GCF_011630105.1 Anneissia japonica
TTTTTTAAATCAGTTATAGCTCCTTAGGATGAAAGGTGACCCCCAATTTTTATTACATATTCTAAAAGCACATGAGCTGTAGATATGATTTTATATATCATAATAGCTGATCGGACATTGTGACGTCATCATATTGCCATCTGAATTAAAAAATAAGAAAAAAATTATATTTCTTTTCTTTAAACGTTGATGACGTCAAATTATCTTAACCATTCGTCATTTCTGAATAATATTAAATGGGCTTATACTTCAGATCAAGTTTGAATGTTAGGTATCTTACTTTTTTGTTTGCGCGTCTTAACGTGCGCGTACGCGTGCGTCAAATATTACATATGCTAATAATTATGCCTATTTATAATCAAATATAGCTCCTTAGAATAAAAGGTGACCCCTAATTTTTATTACATATTCTAAAAGCACATAAGTTGTAGATATGATTTTATATATCATAATAAGTGATCAGACATTGTGACGTCACCATATTGCCATCCTGAAGTCAAAAAAACTGAATTTTTATTCGATAAATTTTATGAATGATCATTACTCCTTCACCAATAGGCGTTTGTCAATGAAAGTTGATACATATATATCTCATAGCAAAAGAAAACAATGTCATTAAGATGCGCACGTGCGTCATTACGTGCGCGTACGCTTGAGTAAATCTTTTAAAATGCTCAAATTTCTTTTTTAACAAACTAAATTATTGTTTTATCCCATTATCAGCATTTAATTATTGTTCAATCTGCCGCGCGCACAGTTCCTCGTGGGTCAAAGTGCGGCGGATCACCTAACTCGTCCTCAGTGACGAGTT
>NW_022691059.1:0-545 GCF_011630105.1 Anneissia japonica
GATGAATTCGTCCAGAAAATGGTAATATTTTATGAGAAATAGTCTGTATTTCTCATTTTTTTTAATTCTTTTGCGTAAACTAAAATTCATGCCAATATTTTTCCATGATTTGTAATAATTGGAGTAATGCAAATGAATATCTTCTAAAAAAAAGTCAGTTTTTAGTGAAATTTTGCCAGGAATGGGGCTTTAACATTAATGTCTTTTACTATTTAACTTATAATTAGTCCATAAAAGCCAATTTCTATGGAATACACAAATGGCAAACTTTGAAAAACTTGCGATTAGTTACATTTGCATTCAGTTAGATTCTGTACATTTACATGGATGTCCAGGGTTCGCATCAAATGGTGGCCTGTATGGGTCTTGAGCAAAATTTATTGCGAAGTTGAGAACTCATGACATCGTATTATTATTAAGACCAACTTACTACAAGAAAGTTTTTAAACTATTGATTCTTTGCTGATGATACTCTTAATTTCCCAGTTCCTTTACTTAATAAATTCTGGAAGTTTAGTTTTAATCATCTCAAAATCTTCATTTGT
>NW_022691060.1:0-1306 GCF_011630105.1 Anneissia japonica
TTGTGTTAATGAAATTCCTCAGACGGGATTCGAACCTGCGACCACCCACTGTCAAGGCGAGCGTCATAACCATTAGACCACTGAGGCTTCATGGCGGAACAGATACACTCTATTACACAATAGGTACAGCTGGAAACAAATATTAGCATATGATATAAATCAAGATAGTTTTATACACTTTTAATTATTATATATGTTAAGATGTTTTTAAATATTATATATATATATATACTATATATATATATAAATATATATATATATATATAATATTTAAAAACATCTTAACATAATCAATGGTTTACTAGTTTACAATATCGTCCTATTTTACAGATTGAAATCAAGATAAAAGATAAGATTTAAAATATTAAAACTTCAGTTAAAAAGAAATAAAGAAGAAAAATAACGATTAAAAATGACAAGAAAAAGAATAATTATTGTTAGAGGAAAGACAGTGGTTCTTTATTTAGAAATATTATAATAGTACAGTAAGCCTTTTGGAAATCTCCTGAGGACGCCCCTATTGAAGGACACACTTTTTTTATGAAACGAGGGGACATTATATACTTTAACACTATACTATGCGGCGAAACCCAAGGGGCAGCGCTTTTTGATTGTCGGTGCCAAAGTTAAGGTTAATTTAACAGATTTTCGACTCATATTAAGGTGACACTAAGTTCGTTTTGGTCCTCATATCAAATACAATAGGCTTAAAATTATCATTGCATTCAAATTGATGTTGACAATTCTTGATTTCAGGTTTGTTTTTATCTTGATAATTAAAAAGTGGATATTGGTAGGCCCTATTAGGCATAGTGTATCAGGTCTTCATTCCATTTGGCCTTATTATGTCCAATGTGAATTTGATGGAATGATTTTACAATAGCTAGTCCATTTTATATTCTTACTGTACGTCGTTCAAACAGCCCTAGCTATTTGGTTACTTTCCCTTTTCTTGTTTACTTTCTTGGGATAGAAATTGATAACCTGCGTCGTAGGCCTACCATTTATTTTTTATTCATTACTCTATTCATGTCACTGAAACCTAATATTTCAAATGAAACCTTCATTATTGAATTATTATTATTATTATTATTATTGTTATTATTATTATTATTATTATTATTATTATTGAAATATTGTAAGTAAGATTCATAGTACACTGTAATAATTTAATCTTGAAGGCTGAAGCAATACAATTGTAGTTTGTAGTTCTACAATAATATATACAGTTATGTTGACTTTTTATTACAAATAACTTGAAAATTAGTTTACTTTTACAACTCGTCATTAGGTCAATCAAACTAAG
>NW_022691061.1:0-583 GCF_011630105.1 Anneissia japonica
CTGGCTGCTTTGCAAAGCGTGGCTGACTTACGTCTCGCTGCCGGTCTGCAGCAGGATCTCTATCGAAATCTTTGGTCTAGGTGAAAGGAATGGTTAGTTGCAATTTTCTTCAAAACGGCTAGAAGACAGAGGCTAGATGTAAATACTGTACTGAAAAAACAACAACACACGATACGGTATGTGATTCGGTATCGTACTCCTTCATTTTATTTCAGATTCTTTGATTTCCGATACAAAATTACACAGCACCATGCTGCTAACATCAAGTTTCTTGAAAATCCTAACACTTATTGTTTTGCTTCCATGCTTTGATTGTAAATTGTGTAAGGAGAACCCTCCTACACCCTATGTGTGTACTTTGGATGATGGCAAGAAGATCGACATTTCCTCGCTAGGACTGAAAGACAACAAGCCACGGTAATGCGAACGAGATTGGCGCACTAACCTCACTATATAATAACTCCCTGAGATACATTACTATCGATATTATACTTGATAATATTAATTACTATTTATTTATTGACTAATATAGGGAGGCTTCCTCATTTCATCTATTAAGCAATCGGTTAAAATATATAAAAAT
>NW_022691062.1:0-877 GCF_011630105.1 Anneissia japonica
CAAGGACTAAGTGACGGGCCTTTATGGGTGACATCATATAAAGCTATTTGGCATAATAATGATACTACATTTTATGTGATATTAAATGAAAATGGTACTGAGGTAAGCTGCTTCGAACATTCATTACCGTAGCATTATAAATAGGTATCCCAATGAGAAAATTCAATTTCATTATTTTGAATTTAGTAAACATTAGATCTACAGAACTCACTGCACTGATCATTTTTCAGTTTAAATTATTATAATCCAATACACCATTCAAAAGTTATGGCCCTTTAAAGATGGTGAAAAAGGGGTTCCGAATGCGAAAAAGTGGGTCCTTTTTCCAGACTCATTTTGGAGCATTTTTGGAGGGCCATAACTTTAAAAGTAATAAAATGTCAAATTTTCACAAAACCTCAAGATCTTATGGAGTTGTATGTGTCTATTTTTTTGTGGGTCATTCTTTGATGTCGTTTTTTGATTAAATGGCCCTAAGTATGCTATTTCGTGCAGATTTTTTGCGCATGTCTCAAAAATGGAAAAATTGAACTATTTCAACAGCCTTTGAAAACGTCATCTCAAAAAAGGTATGTGCTCCAATTATACAGTAAATTTGACAAAGTAGAAATAAATGTTGGATTCTAATATTATTATTAAAAATATAAATGATAATTTAACTAAAATTCGACCATAGTTTAACTGGTTTAAAAATTAATGAAGATGAGAGAAGAGACCCCCATATAGCGTAGGCCACGCTAGGCCTTCGTTGTTCTGTTGAGCGCTTTTCGTGATCACACTAGAACCATGCCTAGGGACCGGGGCTAGGCTAAAAAGATGCATCAACATTTTATAAGTTCTATAGTAACCTTGATGGTACATGGACAATAATCATAAA
>NW_022691063.1:0-714 GCF_011630105.1 Anneissia japonica
AAAATGCATAAATATTAAATTTAGTATTGACACACAAATTATCATAACCTAGGCCTAGCTACTAGTGACTTAATTCCTTTATCTAGCTATAATTGAGTGGTTCACGTCGAACTTTTAACTAGTTAAGTGGATGTATATCTAGATAAAAGTTCGACGTGAACCATGCTAATCTCTGGCTTATTTTTTTTTTTACCCTCACTCGCCACTGAAGGACTAGTGCTGTCCAAAAGCTCTGGTTTTATTTCTGGCTGTTTACGTACGTTTACTTTTTAGCTGCTGCTTATCAAATTTGTATCTCTACCGAGATCCAGCAATTGTTTCTTCCACAGCATTGTTGTTTATCAGTGTTTTGCCTTTTAATTTATATATATATATATATATATATATATATATATGTATATATATTTATATATTTATGTTCTATTTTGTTCTACTTTGGCATTTCTTATCTTTTCATTTCTTTTCTTGTTCATGTGATCCACTAGTGAGATCAGTGCTGCGTCACTGAAAGTGTTATCATGAATAGCGAACCTCTATTTTTATTATGAATAGCGAACCTCTTTTTTATTATGAATAGCGAACCTCGTTTTTTATTATGAATAGCGAACCTTATGAATAACGGTCCTTTATTTATATTATAGCGAACCCTTTTTCTTGATTATGACTAGCAAACCTTATGCCTTGTGGTCTTTTTAATAAATTATGAATAGTGAC
>NW_022691064.1:0-878 GCF_011630105.1 Anneissia japonica
TCTTCTGCCCAATTATTTAATCTAATATTTATTATGTAAAGAAAAACCTTACCAAGTAGTGGAATAAATGAAATGCCCCTATAATTACTGGGATTATTTTTGTTACCCTTTTTGTAAATCGGAATAATGAGACTTGTTTCCCATTGGGTAGGATATATTCCCGTTCCCGCCAGGTGTATTAATATTAAGAGGGAATAAAGAACATATACTATAGTATCAACAATAGAATTAACACATTTAAAAAGAAAAAACCATATCAATAATATTTCTCTAAGTGAGGGAAGTGTGTATGAAACAATATCGTCATTTTTAAAATTGTGATTTAAAAAAAATAAAAATTTAGACTGGACTCTCTCAATCTGATGGGCTTGTAAGAACGAAATAGAATTACAGTAAAAATAACACTGGAATAATAAAAAAAGGTCTAACTAAAGAAATGTAAAGATACAATATACAGCTGTGGGTCAATTATGCATGGTCATGTATTATACTATGTTATCTGAGATTATTCAGTGGACTTTTTAAATACTCAGTACGTCTCCAATTACTGGCCAGTAAAATAAATGTATAAAAATGGTTCGTGTGGGAATCGAACCCACAACCTCCAGTTTATCTAGCCAGATAACAACCACTAAAGAAGCGAAGTTTGCCTCAAGAAATATAGGAGTGAGGAGTGTTGTGTTATCATACCAAATACACAGTACGTCCTTAAATACTAGCCAATAATGAAGATTAAAAAAAAAAAGAAAAAACTGGCTCGTGTGGGGATTGAACCCACTATCTCAAAATAAAAAACCTGGCTCGTGTGGTGAATATTCATAGATTCTTCTCATATAAAATATATAAATTGCAATTGGGTTCGTGTGGGAATCGAACAC
>NW_022691065.1:0-584 GCF_011630105.1 Anneissia japonica
TAGGTTATATGAAGGGAAAATTAAAGGGAAAATAAAAGTAAAACACTTGACAATGTTTAATTTCGTGTGCCATTACTGTACACGCACACATCGTAACGTGTGCGTCTGTTAAAATTTGAAAATTCTCCATATCAATATTCAGATAGTTTAATGAACGTTTCGGGTCATTTTCAGTTTTCCAAAGCTTTCCATATTTACGCGCCATACGTTCATTTCCACGCACGCAACACGTACTGAAGCTGGAAATCATGTTTTGTTACATACTTTGTGTTCCTGACACATTATTCATATCAGGAGTCACTCTTTGTGCTTTTACCGTGCTCACGGGCTTCAAGACGTAAGTGTACACATGCGTAAATCTTTTAAAATGCTCAAAATTATTCTTTTTAAAAAAACTAATTACAGCATATTTTAGCATATTATGACACTTTTCAATCAGCACCGCGTGATCTTAATGAGTTTCAAAGTGCGGCGGATCACCTAACTCGTCCTCAGTGACGAGTTCAAATCTAGTTGGTTATCCGCTAACGTTAGCGGATCACCTCTTGTTATTGTACGGAATCAACTTTCTTATTCTTCTTTCT
>NW_022691066.1:0-589 GCF_011630105.1 Anneissia japonica
TGGCAGCTCTCCCCGACGGGGACCCCCCTGCTGCCGCCACCCTGGTGGGGTTCAGGTGCCTGGGGCCACGGTGGGATCGGGGGCGCGAAGCCCCGAAGCCAGAGCAGTATTTGCGTTTAATGGGTCTATAATAATGTTATAAAAGCATTGGCCTATGTTTTGAAAAAGATCTATGTAATGAAAAGGTGGTAATATAAAATTAGAAAATATTTTCTGAGAATTGGCATGTTTAAATCACACCGAAAGATATAAAAAAAAAAAAGCTCATCGCATAATCAATATCAATATACTCAACACGTTTATTATTATATAAAACAAAAAAAAAAGCTATTCTTCTTTTTCCTCCTCTTCTTCTTCTTCTACTACTTCTTTTTGACTCTCATAATAATAGTACTATTTTACTACATGGCTAAAAAAGCACAAATACTGTCATTACTACTGATAGGGCCATCGTTAAATTTAGTCAGAGCCCAAAATATAACATAATTCGAAATTATTATTTTAAGACTTTATAACATAATACATAGCTTACTGATTAATAATAGCTGAGATGCACATTTCAGAATTAATAATCGTTAGTATCTTACTG
>NW_022691066.1:658-1533 GCF_011630105.1 Anneissia japonica
ATATTATTCTTGTTTTTATGTAGATAACTGTTCGATAAATTCTATCTTTCATTAAAAAAAAAAAAAAAACAAAAACAAAAACGAAATTCAGCGCGTCTATTTTCATTCTAATCAATGGCGTTTGTAAACGTGCACGGACATCATCGTCGAATCCCAGGACTTCCGACGGTAAAGCTGGCCTGCCTGCCTAGGTCCGTCCCAGGCCAACCAATAATAATTAACAAAATGTATTTTTTTAAACATAGGCCTATGGCGCATCCTGTACATGCACTTTTACAACAAAAGCCTAGGCCTAGTAGGCCTACCTGTAGTATGTTCTACTGTACTTAGGCCTAGGCCTACACTAGTTTGTTGTCGTCGTGGTATAATTCTGTATCTAAATGAACGAATGAACCTAGCTAGTCAACATTTAGGCTAGGCTAATTGATTTTAAAATCAATAACCCACCAGGACTATCTGTCGTTTTCTTCTTTGCAACAGCGGACGAAAAAAAGTCAGTTATTCTACAACGTTTCATGATTCTTTATCACTAAAAATTAACAAAACTCGTTTTGACGCACTCCGTTCTGTAGTGTGTGCTGTTGAAAACAAACTTCCTAGCCTAATTTTGTGACTGGCTATGATGACGGAGGTGGACTATGTTGATTTATTAATAATATTTTGTTTGGGATGAAAAAAAGGAGAGTCCATTTCCCCAAAATGCTCCATCAGCACATAGTTTAGTGTGCACTATGGACAGTATGGCTATGGAATTTACTAACCACACAATCCACAATTAGGTGATTAAGTCGCAAAACTTCATCTGCATTTTACAGAAGCACCTAAGTGCCATTCGACTTGACGACTTGTCAAGATAATTTATGTTGTCAAGTCGA
>NW_022691067.1:0-761 GCF_011630105.1 Anneissia japonica
AAAAACAGACCCTGTGTAGGATCTAAATCATAGTTCGAACTGAACTTTATAATGATTTAGGTCCGCATTTATTTGAACTAATGTTCATACAAGGACGATTGGTGGAATCGGGACGCATAAAGAAGCACAAGACTTAACTTACATGCCAATAGAAAGAATTGGCCACTAATTTCACCATTTAACATTTACAATACAATTGGTTCAGCTTAAATTGTAGCGATAATGAAGCTTGTACTGCCCACTGCGCAAATAAAGAAATAATAGCGGCTGAATCCGCTACATTATTGTAGTGACGTACACTGAAAAGGCATTCATAAAGTAGGCTTATTAAAAAATATTTCAAATAACGCACCGATTCATAAAATCTCAGTACAATACCGTTAAACAAACTTTATTTGTGTAGGCGTATGAAGTATGTGTGTATATGTATTGGTATATACTTATGGATTTTCCATGTACAGTATGTATATGTGTTTTTCATGATTATGCTCATGCGCATTATTTATGTGTATAGGCATCATATATGTATACGGGCTAAAACATATACTGTGTATAGGCCTACTATTCGTTTGATTTGAATTTTGTTTTAATTTTAATTTAATTTCCCTCTGTTTACGTCGCTTTTCATTGATTGTTCGTGACGCACCTTCCACCAGTGCCACTGATGAAAAGTAGATCCAAATAAATAATAATAATAATAATAATAATAATAATAATAATAATAATAATAATAATAATAATAATAATAATAATAATTATTA
>NW_022691068.1:0-671 GCF_011630105.1 Anneissia japonica
TTAATATATTCAAAATCTCATAATTTAATTAATTTAATTTTTTGACAGGATTTCTTATTGTATACTGTGGTACACTATGTGTTTATTTAAATTAAAAGTGGTGAAAAAATTGTGGGTTACCCCCACAAAAGATAAACAAAAAAAATGGTGACATGGTCAGATAATTGACATCTTAATAATACATCTTCTCGGATTTTTATTAAATAACAGTGGCAAGATTTTATAAAATACCTATATATGTATATAAGTATACAGACTATGTTATATATAAATTAAAATACTTTGCTGTGTAGTAGTATATAAATACAATACTAGTTAAAAGAATAATGATAATGTTGTAATATATAAATATGTATCTCGACCACAGGTCTCTGTGGTTGAGTTGGTAAGACCTTCGCACGTTAAGAAAAAGGTGCTGAGTTCGAGTAGTGGTGGAGGCAAGGTTTCCTTTTCATTCTGATCAGATTTTTCTCTTCTGTTGCATTTAAATTGTACATTATTATTTACAAAATGGGTTTATCCCATTGGTCTATTAAATTGAATAAGTATATAAATTATTATTGTTTTCTATTATTTGTTATTTTATTATATATGCACTTAAATATAATGTCCTGTGGACGTTCAGCCCTCAGTCAGCTAATTGAAAATGTATTTAAATATTGTTAATCCGT
>NW_022691069.1:0-693 GCF_011630105.1 Anneissia japonica
AATTAAAATCCTCATTTAAAATCATTGTTTCATATCTCCCCTTTATTTAATTTAATACCTCCTTTTGTTACGTAAAATCACTTTGTTATGCAAAACCGCCCATAACGCGGTACATTACTACTCCCATCTTAAGCGATGACAGTCCCGTCCCCCATCAGTAATTGTACAATCATCCCCACACACTATGTCATCCATGCCGAAAATCTTCCCTTACTGAATTCGGTCCTGCTACCCGACCTACTCGGGTAATCGATCATCCAACCCCCTGTCACAAGTGACAGGTCGGGTGACAGATTCGCTACTTACCTAAAATTTATCACCTGCTGCTGGCGGCCTGCGAAGGTCGCGTGCTAGTTTATTGTAGTTAGGCCTAGGAAGGTTAGTGATCTGGAGTGAGAAAGAGATATTTCGTTTACAATGGTCAGGCACGGCAAACGTAATGAATAAGCCTACAATCTAGGATACAACAATTAATACTCTCTTAACATATTCCTACATTTTCAATAAAAGGAAGTTATAATCTGGAGCGCATGTTTAGGTGTCGGTGTGATGTCAAAAAGTGCATTGGCGGTCCGTAACGAACAGAAGAAGAAGTACTGAATTTCCCGCAAATATTTTTGACTGGGAACTGTTCTTCTTGTCTATACCACAGTATAATTAAAAAGAAAATACAAATTGTGTTCACACCTAAAA
>NW_022691070.1:0-986 GCF_011630105.1 Anneissia japonica
TGGCCCTGATTGTTCCATGCTGGATCAAAAACTAGTAGAGGGTCAAATGTCCAGCCATTTTGATGGTCAAAATACAGGGGAATTATTATTACTGTACATTAGAAAAGATTGAGAAACAAGATATATAACAAGATATATTGTTTTATCTTTATTTGTAATTTTTAAACTAATTTTTATTTTTATATTACAAAAAAGTATTATATTAATGAAATAATAAATTCTATTCAAAATAATTGTTTATTAATATTAATAAAATAATTGCTATGTTACACCACTTTGCAATGCATTTGAATATGGGCTTTTCACAGTGATGGGTAATTAGAATATATATATTATATATATATATTAGAATGATTTAATTCCTTATAAAGACAATGTAATATCAATACTAATTATTTTTTAATGGTGTAAGAATAGTCACTCTGATTTTTTTAAACTAGTCTGTTCAAACTCTTTATTGTACTTCTCTTCTTACAGGAAATGCCGATATGTTGGATATCAATGGCTTTCATTTGGTAGGTGTTTAACAGGCTAAAGAAATCTCATCCCATCTTGCACTGTGTGGGCGATTAGGGAAAAGTTCCCAGAAGCTGTGAAGACTGCCCTGGGTTTTTTGATGATATAGATGATGAAATAAACTTTGTGTTGGAAGAATTATTTATAAATTGTTATGGAAGATACATGATAAGTCCATCCTCATTAATGCAACAGATCTTATGTAAATAGATTCATTCTTGACAATTCATGTGACAACTGTGCTCAGTTTTTTGACAATCTCATCACTCATGAAAGGAAATTTTGTCAGCACAGGCCTAGAGCTTTTGTATATCTGGACCAGTCAATTGTGTGTAACCTTCCAGACCTAGTCTGTAATTGAAATTGTTGCTATTGATGCGGATAGGCCAGCAAAGTTGATTTCATGAACATTTTGTCGTTAAGTACAGTACAATGTTTTTTGTATCTTTCCCACTCTCGTCTCATATTTT
>NW_022691071.1:0-643 GCF_011630105.1 Anneissia japonica
TCATAAATTTATTTTTCTGGAGATGTTAGGCAACAAGGAGAAGTCTTCCCTGTACAATATTGTCTCCCATACTTAGCCTATCTGTCAGTACAAATATTTTAAAAACCTGTACATTTGATTCTATCGCTATTTGAGAATGAACAATGTTATTATTACTATTATTATTATTATTATTATTATTATTGCTTGATTGATTATGGTTTGTCGCCTCTTAATTTGTAAGAACTACTTTAGAAAATTAAAATCACCTTCCCATAAATTACATTTCCTTTTACCGTCAGTTCCCCTTAAAAACTACAATTTTAGAAACAATCGCGAATTTGTTCTTCCTAAAGTGCTGCCTTCTAATTTTCTTCCTAAAGTGAAGGCCTAAAAAAGTATTGTATTGTTAAACTTCAATCATCAGTTATGTATATTGTCATGATTGCAATAAAGTGGATTTTTTAGATTTTTTGAAATAATTGATTGAACAAATTGTACCGGTATGTTTCATTACATGAGTTTCGAAAAAGCTTTACATATTTCTAGCATTGTAACGGCAAAAAGCAAAGATAGATGATAATTTCCTAGATGATTCGGATCTCAGATTTATTATTATGTACCGTACTACACTTTCAAACAGTGGCACACACTAAGTAGTGGT
>NW_022691072.1:0-1400 GCF_011630105.1 Anneissia japonica
TATCACGTCTCCTTCGAAGACTGTAAATACTTCCCTGACCATGCCGTCTTGCGTCGCGTGCTCGATCGTCGTGTGCCCGATCCTGAAGAATGGCGGCGGAGGGAAGCTTCGGTCGGACGGCACGCTCGTCGTCGTCGTGCGGAACGCCGATCCGCCTGCGAAGTTGCCGTCCTCGTCGTAGCACCTTACGTACGCGTAATCTCCGACGTCGTTCAACGTGCATTTTCATTCCGAACACAAGACCGAAGCGAGCATCGAAAAATCGTCCGTGGCGTGCATGCTGCACGTCGCCGATCCAGGTAGAACCGCGAGCACAGCGATCACCTTTCCTTCCGACACAGTCAGCTTCGAAACCGCCCCGGTGCCCATGAATTCGACATCGTCGACTGCCAGGTCGGGCGTGAAAGCACACAACATCGCCAGAAATGTCGCCGACGCGATCGCAACGAAGGACAGAGGAAAGTATAGCGACACCATCTGAGTACGTATGTGCGAATTTTTTTTTTCTATATAAATACCGTTAATGAGAACCAATAATTATTCACTCCAACGATGTCGATCGAACTGGCAACACGTAACCGTAATATGGATTTGGACAAAGACGATGCAATCGTCAAACTTCTCGACAAGTTGTCGCTGGAATACTTGCCGACGAATACCTGGATTGGGTGATGCACACTTGCGAAATGTGGCCGAAATCGAGAACCATCGAGTACAATGACGAGGAGGCGATGGACCCTTCGAATTTCCCAGGATCGGACAAGTTGGAATGCGGGGTCGGTTCATAGAGAAGTTCAGACGGACGCCGGTTTTCGCAAAGGTCGTCTATTCCGTGCTCGAGTTGGTGACGAACGTGCACCAAAGGACGAGCGACAACGGACGCACCGTCCTCAAATGCGTCGAGGCGTGGGACCGAAGACAGGCGACCGACATACTCAAGGTGAAATCCGTCCGTCTGTCCGCCGTCGAGGGAGACGAATCACGTTCGAAATGTTCGGTCGAGTTCTTGGACCAAGACCATCAGCACGGGTTCGATGGGCCTCATGTACGAACCAAACCTCGGCGAGCTGGGCAACTACGTGACGTCCGAGGAGAAGCAGAAGAGGATGCAGACAACCGGCTGCAACCAGATGTTCGAAGAACGGGTCGGTACGACGGACGTGAACGCAGCCAGTTACTCGTTAAACCTCAACGGAATCTACAATCCCGAAAACGGGCCGTTCAGGATGGCGAAGATGGGACTGGTGGCCATCTTGATAGACGCCTTGTTCTTCCACCACGCGGCGACCGCTTGGATGTCGCACCCTAGTTACAAGGAGTGTCACGACTCCGGCAGCAAGTTGAACGTCGATCGATTCTTAGCCGGATTCGTGAAGAGATTCAGGGGTCGTTACGGATCG
>NW_022691073.1:0-1912 GCF_011630105.1 Anneissia japonica
AAAGAACAAAAAAAAATAATAATAATAATAATATAAATAATAACTTGGTATTATTATTATTATTATTATTATTATTTATATCATTATTATAATTATTATTATTATAATTATTATTATTATTATTATTATTATTATTATTATTATTATTATTATTATTTCCGTAAGTAAATAAACACATCTGTATCTGGGCTATTGACAACAATGTGACTGTTTGACTTTGCTGCACACACACAGTGTCATCCTTGTGTCAGCTTCATCATGATTGCAAAATAGATTTGGCACAGGTAGCACCTCTACTGCAACGCCGTTGTTTCGAATAATGACATTCATTGCTATGCGCCACGAAAACATGGACATCAGAAAGAATCTCCCTTTAACACTTTCTCCATCTTACAAAAAAGAATTCGACAAGTCATCGTAAAATAATCATCATCGTTGTTAACAAGAAATTCAATATTGTTACTATATAATATATATTACACAGTTATCAACCTGAGAGATTTGAAATGCGTGAGTGACTATATCAGTTGGCGTTGGAGGGGGGGGGGGCAAGCGGCAGGGGAACCACCACCTAGTAGATTACGCCACTGATGTAAGTACAGATTCATGCTTAACACATTTTTATAGCTTATGGTGATATAAATTTAATAATTAGACAAACACCCTGCAAGTCTACCCATACACTTAAATTAGTGTAGGAAACTAAATGATGTTTCTTTTTAAAAAATAACAATTTTAATACGATGAAAATTCTCAGAATTCTAAAATACATGGAACTATATTAGTATTTCATTCATATACAAATAGTAAAAAGGAAGAAAGTATTGTCGTGCATGATGAAAGGTAAAACGTTCCCAACGTCAACACAATGAGAGAGGTACGTATGCGCCCTCATTGTCATGTGCACGTCGAGAAATCACTGGAAGTGATTGAAAATAATTTCGTACGTACCGTCTTGATCTAAATTAGTGACGCTGGGGCAATAGTTGATAGTAAATAACAGTACATAATTGTTGAATGCAGGGACCTATCTCTAGTAATACATTAAAAATATAAATTATAATTCGGGACAAATAATTATCTTTACATGATATGACCCATGTCATGTGTACATCGTGAACTCATGCGGTAAAGTAGTATATGTACCGTCCCGATTCAAGGAATGACGCCGGGACCGTATTGATAATAATTAATGGCTACGATGAATTTTCATTTGAAACATCTTACTTGAATCTGTTATATGATGATGGTGATTAGGCATACAGATTTCAAGAAAAATACTGGCGTGATTAATCCTGGTGCTTTCTACGACGGAGTCGACGTTAAGGTAGGCCTAAATAAAACTCGAAAAAAAAAAACTGTTCCAAAGGCATGTTTTTGCATACATTTTATATCATTTGAAACATCTTACTTGAATCTATTATACTGTGTATGATGATGGTGATCAGGCATACGGATTTCAAGAAAAATACAAAAACAGCGTGGTGTGCCTGTGCATTTTTGCATACGTATTTGTGACATAGTTTTATGTACTTATTAAAACATTGATACAAACCAAAGTTGTTAGTTATTTCATTTGAAACCAGTGTCAGTATAATCTTAGGAAAGCATGGTTAACATAAGCAAGAATTTAGTCCAGTGAAACTGTTTATCATCTTGATACCTTCAGACGAAAATTGACCCTACCGGCGTCACCACGGCGTCCCCACCGATCGATCTAACGTGACGTTGTTATGTGGGTGTTTTATAAATTATTGAGAATGGTAATATCACCGAAAAAAATTAGATAAAATGACAGTTGGATGACCAACAAAGACAACTGAAGACAATAGTTCGTCATTAGAGGTTATTTAGTATAACTTTATTCGGAAAATTAATCTCAAAATCGAGTTGCCGTCCCCCCCCCCCCCAC
>NW_022691074.1:0-906 GCF_011630105.1 Anneissia japonica
ATCCTTAGATGGGCACTGCTACTGCATTATGGGCACCGCTACTGCAGGTGTTGTTATATTTTATATATTAATCCTTAGATGGGCACTGCTATTGCATTATGGGCACCGCTACTGCAGGTGTTGTTATATTTTATACATTAATCCTTAGATGGGCACCGCTACTGCATTAGGGGCACCACTACTGCAGGTGTTGTTATATTTTATACATTAATCCTTAGATGGGCACCGCTACTGCATTAGGGGCACCAATACTGCAGGTGTTGTTATATTTTATATATTAATCCTTAGATGGGCACCGCTACTGCATTATGGGCACCGCTACTGCAGGTGTTGTTATATTTTATACATTAATCATTAGATGGCACTGCTATTGCATTATGGGCACCGCTACTGCAGGTGTTGTTTTCATATATTAATCCTTAAATTTATTTATTTATTATTTATTTATTCTTTATACTGTAGGCACTTTCAGTTATTACACTGATTTTCAATGCGGTACAGTTTAAACATAACAAAAATATATACAATATAAAGAATTGTTTAACAAAAAATAAAAAGAACATAGGCTTCACTACTGCAGTATGGGCAACATGAAATAATTGAGGCAGGGCCGGTACTATGTGTGTTTGTAGAATAATAATTGGTTCGTAGCCAAAGCGTCCTAGGCCTCTAGGGGCCAGACCTACATCACCATATAAATTATAATATAATTCTTACCCAGACTTACTAGGCCTAGCCTATGCCCTACAGTAGAGCGGCAATGCGAGTTAATTTATTAATATTAGGTAAGGCATACCTTAGGCTTTGGACTCATCCACATGACATGGCATGGGCCTGGTGCGGCTACATAGGCCATTGTTTATTATTTTATTTTATTTTATTTGGCTTTACACTGGCAACAGTACA
>NW_022691075.1:0-566 GCF_011630105.1 Anneissia japonica
AATTCTTGTGAGTACTGGAAGCAAAGCAAAGTTTATTGTCGGTTTTTGGTATTTATTGGCTGATTTAGGCGAGTTGAATGGCCGAGCGGTTAAGGGAGGCGCCGCTACCTATAGCCATAACATTCGGCGCTGGTTCGAACGGCACGCTCGCCTATGGTTCCGGAGGTGGAACAAGTCTTCTCGGATAAGGACTTTAAACCGTAGGCCCAGTGTACACATTTGGCTCGTGTGCACTTTAAAGAACACAGTGCATCTTTCGAGAAGAGTAGGGGGTTACCCCGATGTACCGGTCCATTCATTCAGCCTCTCCTGCGTCCTAGCTGGTGCCAAACGTAGTGCACCCTTGCACTCCTTTGGACCCCACCAGTGATGGAAATAGAGGGGGATTCTGACGCATGGGCAACCCAGGATCTCCAAATTCACTGCCCAGGCACACGCCATCGTTCATGGCGTATAGCATCGTCTTTCGAGACGGCTGGCCTATATATATATATATATATATATTAACTACATAATTATTTTTGTTTGCAAAGCAGAAGAGAATTAAATAGTCCAGCCTTAAAGCC
>NW_022691076.1:0-833 GCF_011630105.1 Anneissia japonica
CCGTCTAACATTGTTGAAGCAACATCAGTAACTATATTTAAAAAGCGACTGGACCAACACTGGTTAAACAAGGATGCGGAGACCATATTGGGCAGTATGGCATAAATGACTGTGGGTCTCAAGAGGCTGAATAGCCTATTCAATTACACCCACACCCAAATAAGTTGTAAGTTGTAAGTTGAAGAATGTTATTTCTTTTTCGTCTACTTATTTTATATAATATCGAAGTATACGTGGATAGAATATCTTTTGATCATCACCAACATGTTATATACTTTTGCAGATATTGACATTGTGGTAGACCAGAACTGTTGTTTTGAAAGGTATTCTGCAGTATATAGGAAGAGACAATCAACACTACTCACCATCTTGTCTTATTCGGGTTCCTTAAATCCTTGTAATCCATACAACCTGTATCAAAAATATATTTGATGAAAAAATTTCAATTAAATATATTTGTTTCAATTAATCGTGTAATATTAATATACAATAATTTTAATAATTTTGATCAGTGATTATGTAGTTCTTGTAAGCTCGCAAAATAAGGTAATTTTATGTATTTTTTAACAACTTCACTATGATTTGATGGGGGCGTGAGTAATTTTTGGAGGCATGTGCGCCCCCTGCACACCCCCATAGATACGCCACTGTCCAGTGGCCCCTGGCACTCCGACTATCTGAGCATTTTAAAGCTGTTCTAAAAATGATTTCACGAAGTGTTTGTTGACAATACCGGGTATGGTACAAATATTTTTAATAAAGCCACGTAATTATTCCTATTTTCAAATCTGGCAAGAGAAATGATCTTAATAACTATCGACCTATATCTATTC
>NW_022691077.1:0-723 GCF_011630105.1 Anneissia japonica
TATGATTTTTTATTTTTACACTTTTTCTTTATTCGTGAAAACAATTTTTTATTGATCGAACGATGGAGTTAACTATAAAAAAAATTATATCAGCGTTATTTTCTAGAGAAGTGCTGTGAATTTTTATGAAAATTAATTTTATTAGTGTTATTTTCTATAGAAATGCTGTTTTTTTTTCTATAGAAAATATAATATATCAGCGTTATTTCTAAAGAAATTCTGTACATTTCTAAAGAGAATACAGTAATACAGTTTTCCATAGAAAATATATTATATCGGTGTTGTTTTCTATAGAAATGCTGTTATTTTCCATAGAGATTTATATAGTTTTCTATAGAAAAAATTATATCTGCAATAATTTCTATAGAAATGCTGTTCTTTTCTATAGAAGTATTGTGAATTTCCATACAAAATAATAGTTTTCTATAGAAAAGAAATTATAACATCGTTACTTTCTATAGAAATGCTGTTCTTTCCTATAGAAGTATTGTGAATTTCTATAGAAAATAAGAGTTTTCTATAGAAAAGAAATTATAACAGTGTTACTTTCTATAGAAATGCTGTTATTTTCCATAGAGATTTACATAGTTTTCTATAGAAAAAATTATATATCTGCAATAATTTCTATATAAATGCTGTTCTTTTCTATAGAAGTATCGTCAATTTCTATAGAAAATAATAGTTTTCTATAGAAAAGAAATTATAACAGCATTACTCTCTATA
>NW_022691078.1:0-731 GCF_011630105.1 Anneissia japonica
CGGATTAGTGTACGCCTGGCGTTAGTTAAGCTACTGTTATTCCGTGAGTCTGAACATAGCCTAAGGGTATGTTCAGACTCACGGAATAAGAGTAGCGTTATGTAAGCGGCATACAAATTTTCGTGTCTGAACTAGACCGCGGAATAGTGTAAGCCAGCTGTTACGCCACGGACCTGGCGTTGTTAAAGCTAGCTATAGAGGCCAGATTAACGAACGCCGCTTTGCTAACGCCAGTGATGCATCAGTGATTTTGACCTCGGTCGCGCGCCGACCAATCAAAAGATACGACTAATGGACTCTCTTTCGGCCCTCGAGGAGGCAATTGCCTGCGAGCATAGGCCTAGCTTTTCTTTCAATATCTTTCAACAGAGTTGAATAGAAAAACAAAAAGAAAGAACGATAACAAAATGTCAAAAAGAAAACATGTTTTGTGGAGAAGCAGTGAGGTTTCCGACTTGATCGTTGTGGGCTAGGCCTCGTTGTGGGCTAGGCCTAGCCCTGAGTTTCTGAATAGGGAAGCTCAATGATGACGGAACTTCCGTTTTTAACGCTGGCATCATGGAAAGTAAATCGTTGTGTCTGAACACCATGACCAGTTATGCCGCGGATTAGTGTACGCCTGGCGTTAGTTAAGCTACTGTTATTCCGTGAGTCTGAACATAGCCTTAGTCTGCTAAATTGCTGTTTCTGCAGCATTTTCACTTTATCAGGACCATTTCAACATTATGACA
>NW_022691079.1:0-598 GCF_011630105.1 Anneissia japonica
CACCGTGTCGAAAGCAAATGATAAGTCCAAAAGTATTAAAATAACCTCCTTGTTATCATCAACCGTCCAAAGAATGTCGTTTTGCACACGAATGAGAGCCGTCTCTACGCTATGGTGTCGTCGGTAGGCAGACTGAAGGCTGCTATCCATGGAGATTGTTGTTATCAAGGTACGTCAGTAGATGGGATGAAAAGGCACGCTCGAGCACCTTAGCTATGAAAGGTAAATTTGAGATAGGGCGATAATTTTTCAAATCCTCAGGATCAACATTGGTTTTCTTGGAGATTGGTAAGATGATTGCAGATTTAAGAGCCCCGGGAACATAACCTCTTTGAAGGGAGTGGTTGATAATTTTTGTGAAAATCGGTCGTATGACATCAATGCAATCTTTAAGCAGAGCCGTGGGTATAGGATCCAGAATACACGAAGTTGTTGGCATACTAAGAATGATTTGTTCCACTTTATCTTAAGAGAGTGGTAGAAAATTGCAGAAACCATTTTCACAAGAATCACAAATGTCAACAGCCATAGTTGGGGTATAGTTTCATCCAAATACTCACGGATTTGATTGATTTTGTCTTTGAAAAAAGTGGCAAAC
>NW_022691080.1:0-657 GCF_011630105.1 Anneissia japonica
ATTTGTTTTTTCCAATTTAATGCACTGTCAAGATAAACTCCTAGGAACTTGGCAAATTCGGTATTAGGAATTTCGTGATTATCAATATAGATTTTGAAATTCGAAGGATCGAAAGTTTGTGATTTTTGGGGACTTCGAAACAGAATGAAGCTACACTTCTCGTGATTAATTGAAAGTTTGTTGGCAGCAAAGTATTGGGACTGTCTCTTATACACATCTAGATGTGTATAAGAGACAGGTGAAAAGCTTACCATGACTATTCCAGACCCAGCCAAATGTTCGTTGACAACGATTGTGCGTAACTTTGGTGCAGTTTTTGAGATATCCATTAATATATAAAAGGAACAGAAGAGGGCCCAATAGGGATCCCTGGGGGACACCACAAGTAATCTGGCGAAAGTTGGAGATAGTGTTGAGATATTTAGTGCATTGTGAACGATTAGAGAGGTAACTTTGAAAAAGATTAAGAGCGGGACCACGAATACCATAGTGAGAAAACTTATATAAAAGGATGTTATGGTCAATAGTATCAAATGCTTTGGAAAGGTCAATAAAAATTCCTATAGTAAATTGACTATTCTCAAATGCATCAAATTTTATTGGAGAGGTCAGTAAGGGCAATGGATGTATTGTAGCCTTTTCTGAACCCAAATTGTC
>NW_022691081.1:0-549 GCF_011630105.1 Anneissia japonica
CTCCGCTGTGCAGATTCGCTTGTGTCCTTGGGCAAGGCACTTTAGCTACATTGCTTCAGGGTCCACCCAGCTGTATCAATGGGTACCAGCAATCTGCTGGGGACTAACCTGCGATGGACTAGTGTCCCGTCCAGGGGGAGTACAACTCTCATCTGCTTCACACTACAGAAACTTTGGATAAGCTCCAGCCTTATGAGCCCTAGTGGCGCGAAAAGGATTTAGTTAGTTAGAGGAGGGGTGGGGTGCTCCGTTGGCTTGATTATCGTACTGAAATGACGAAAATTGCGGTTTCATAAAAAAAGAGAGAATGCAAACAGTAGGCCTCCACAAAAAGGAGAGGAAGTAGAAGGCAAATATGAATGTGAATATGATATACTGTAGTAGTAACTCCGTAGTAACACAGAGAATGTTGTTTCGTAAAATGAATGGTAGAATCGCCCAGTGGCGGTGGCAGGGGGGCTTAAGCCCTCCATCGGTCTGGTCAAGCCCCCGCATCGGCCAAAGCTCGTCGGGCAGTTGGACCAAAAAAAAAAAAAAAAAAAAATAGGC
>NW_022691082.1:0-589 GCF_011630105.1 Anneissia japonica
CGCTTGGCGTTCCATAGAAATGACCGGCGGCTCAACTTGTCGGCGGCTCAACCGGTCATAATCCCTTACTAGCCTACTTGGCCTAGCCTAAGCCTAGGGGAATTACAGACGATGCCTAGGGCTTGGTCTAGGCCTAGGGCCTAGGCTAGCCATAGTTAGGCCTAGCCTAGGCTAGGCCTAGACCCATCCTCCTTCGTGAGCATTAATAAAGAAATAACTTGGCGTAGAACCTTTTCTCTCGTAAAAACGTCTATTAAATGTGTTAGTCAAAGTTCGTTCAAAATGGAAATAAGGTCTTTATCCATAATTTTCCAAAACGGAGATGAGGTACAGTAACATACGTGCTTTCTTTGGCATTTAAAGCTAGGCCTAGGTCTAGTCTTCTGGAACAGTCGTTGTTTTCATTAAAAATTTAAGGTGCCAAATAAAAAAGTAGCCAAACGAACAGTCGCCAAATGAGATTAAAGCTGCCTAATGTTAAAGTTGCAGCCGAATGCGATTTGGGCCGAACACATAGTCGCCGTCTAATGAAAAAGTCTCAGCCGAATGCTATTTGTGCCGAATACAAAGTCGCCGCCTAACGATTAAG
>NW_022691083.1:0-745 GCF_011630105.1 Anneissia japonica
AAATCTTATAGAAATCCTATAGGTATATTGTTAGAATCTTATAGGAATCTTATAGGTATAATATTTGAATCTTATAGGAATCTATTGGTATATCATTCAAATCTTATAGGAATCCTATAGGTTTATTAATAAAATCTTATAGGAATCCTATAGGTTTATTATCAAAATTTTATAGGAATGCTATAGGGTTATTATTAAAATCTTATAGGACTCCTGTAGATATATTATTAGAATCTTATAGGAATCTTATAGGTATATTATTAGAATCTTATAGAATCCTATTGGTATATCATTAGAATCTTATAGGAATCCTATAGGTTTACTATTAAAATCTTATAGGAATGCTATAGGTTTATTATTAAAATCTTATAGGAATCCTATAGATATATTATTAGACTCTTATAGGAATCCTAAAGGTTTATTAATAAAGTCTTATAGGAATCCTATAGACGTATTAATAAAATCTTATAGGAATCCTATTGGTTTATTATTAGAATCTTATAAGAATCCTATAGGTATATCATTGAAATCTTCTAGGAATCCTATAGGTATATTATTAGACTAAAAAAAGAATTCTATGGGTTTATGATAATCTTATACAATTCTTATAGGTTATTATTATTATTATTATTATTAGAAGCAGACTTAGAAAACAAACATTAAGAATTTAAAAATTAATTTAGCCCTAGATTTCTTTGCTTCCAGGGATTCTTTCCCTTCCCTTGGAACGTCGAAGGGTTCAGGA
>NW_022691084.1:0-1100 GCF_011630105.1 Anneissia japonica
TTCGCTATCAGATCAGATAGAAACAATTACCGTACTTGTGCGAATAAGCGCCACGTTTGAATAACTGCCCCTCATAACGTTAAAATTTCCTTAAGCGCCCCGTTTGAATAAGCGGCCCTTCTAATTTGAATAAGCGCCCCTCATAAGATTTTCTTTTAGCAAGTCAATAAGGCCAAGTAAAAAAAAAACATGTTTCACGTCCGGCTTTTTTTTAAATTGAGGAAGAGGCCTTTTTTATTTTTTATTTTTTATTTTTCAAAATGGCCGCCATTCTACAGACTTGTTGACATTTCCCGTCTAGTTTTGTTCAACATATAAAAAGACATCACACAAGATTAGAAGCTGTATACTGTTTATTTGGCAAGAGTGTTATTGGGTATTATAAGTTTTTTTTCTATTCACAGTGGCATTGCAGTATGTAAGGTAAAGTTGTAAAGTAACCTGAATCAAACACATTAAAATTGCGCACATTCACTCCTGAGTATACATCATTTTTATGAAATATATTAAACAACTATATAGTACAGCTTTGGCTTATCTATTAAATCTAGTAAGAACAGTATTATGGTGAAAACTAAGTAAACTTTTCTTTTACATATATATGGCATATGTACAGAAAGTAAAATCTAGAATGGAAAACATCTACAGTTTAATATTGTCAAGGTGTTTTTAATTGTTGAGTGTCTTGAAAACTTTACAAATTTTCTATTCACAGTGATGATATTGCAATATAGGCACCGGTTACAAAGTTTAAATAAAAAAAAAAAAAAAATCTGTTTTAGATATAATTGCACACACTGGCTCTGCATGTCTATCACTTGTTTACTTATAAATTGTTTATGAAATTTATTAAAACAACTAAATAGTTCAGCAGAATTAGAGTCTAGTAATAAAATTTAGTATTATAGTATGGTAATTAACTCTTAAATTGGTATGGCATGTAAAGAGAAAAAAAAAATTGTTTAGTTATTTCATCTCCAATGAAATGAATGTCCATTTAAAAAAAATGTGTAAATAGGAAATAACAAAAAAAATAAATAAATAAATAAATAACAAGGTATATATATTAATGCTCTTTGTATTTGAAAGTTTAAATTTAG
>NW_022691085.1:0-701 GCF_011630105.1 Anneissia japonica
ATATATATATATATACATATACATACAGTACACATATACATATATATACACACATACACACATACATATAAATACATACATACATACATACATACATATGTACACCCATATATACATACACATACATATACATACATATATACACACATACACACCAACACTCACACCCACACACACATACATATATATTATGCATATATACAAAGCGTTATAAAGTATATAAAAGAAATTAAATTTAAAACATAAAAAAGAAATATTATGTATTACTAAAGCAACAATGCATTTAACCTATTTTTAAATTTAGCTTAGCGAAATTTGATTGGCTAAATCTATGGCAGCCATCTTGGATGGTACACATACATAGTTCTGCGTATTTCGAACATCCAATACATCGGGGTTAGCGCTCTAGTATTCTTATTATATCTCTATGGAAATAATAAACAGCAATAAAGGCGCCGCTCTGGTTCGTTTGTTTCCTGTAGTTCTCCAATTAAATAAAATGTTCAAATTTTACCCCAATCGCGGGAGGGCGGATGTTCCATCAATCTTAATTCAAATACGCGAAGCAGCTCATTTTTCTGAAGTTCTTTGCACCCACAGCGCGTTGGTTCTTAGCAAGGCGCCACTTTTCGCTGTCAAAATATGGAACGCCATTACTGCGTTATCTATACTGTTTATAATATTTTTATATGGATGTATAT
>NW_022691086.1:0-774 GCF_011630105.1 Anneissia japonica
TTTATTACAATCATAGGCCTATTCTTTCACTATCATAACACATTGAGGCCCTTCTTTTAGGTAAAGCGATCTATCTTAATTTTTCTTTCTCAAGTTTGGGACTATTATGTGTTTAAATAACTTGGAAGGGCAAAGGAGGGCAAGCACAAGCTTTAACCCTAACAAAATTTTTTGTATTTTTAATTTTAATTTCGTCGGAATTGATCAAAACTCCCTAAATGTGCAATTTTTAGTGGGAATTGGCCTACCTCAACAAGAAATGCTCTTATGTTATATATGGCCACACTGGTTTTTTTAAACTGAATATAAGCATTTTCCTTATGGCTTTACTTATTACAAACATATTCTTTCAACATCATTACACATTGAGGCCCCTCTTTTAGATAAAACGATCTACCTTAAATTTTCTTTCTTGAGTTTGGGACTATGTGTTATAACTTAGAAGGCAAAGGAGAGCAAGCAGAAGCTTTAACATTAAAAAATAATGTTTTTTTAATTCTAATTTCGTCGGAATTGATCAAAACTCCCTAAAATGTGCAATTTTTAGAGGAAATTGGCCTACCTCAACAAGAAATGCTCTTATGTTATATATGGCCACACTCGGTTTTTTTTTTAAAACTGAATATAAGCATTTTCCTTATGGCTTTATTTAACACAAATATATTCTTTCAACATCATTACACATTGAGGCCCTTCTTTTAGGTAAAATGATCTATCTTAAATTTTCTTTCTTGAGTTTGGGACAATGTGTTATAACTTAGAAGAATTATTATA
>NW_022691087.1:0-2048 GCF_011630105.1 Anneissia japonica
TGCTGGGGCAATATTCGGTTAAGAAAAAATAAATGCATACACCGATCGGCACCGATAACGTCATGCGTGCTGTGTTGGTTCAAGTACCCCATATTGCCTGTAATGTGTATTATGTTGTAAGTGATGACAAAGAAAAGACACAGACACGAATTTACGGCTTTTATTGCATCCGCTCGAGTTGAACAGAAGACGTCATCGTACCCCAATTGCTTGTAATGTGTATTATGTTGTAAGTGATGACAAAGAAAAGACACATACACGAGTTTAAGGCTTTTATTACATCCGCTCCAGTTTCGCTCTAGTTCCACAGAAGACGTCATCGTACCACAGATCGTCTGTAATATAGTATTATGTTGTAAGTGGTGACAAAGAAAAGACACAGACACGTATTTACGGCTTTTATTGCATCCGCTCGAGTTGAACAGAACACGTCATCGTACCCCAATTGCTTGTAATGTGTATTATGTTGTAAGTGATGACAAAGAAAAGACACATACACGAGTTTAAGGCTTTTATTACATCCGCTCCAGTTTCGCTCTAGTTGCACAGAAGACGTCATCGTACCACAGATCGTCTGTAATATAGTATTATGTTGTAAGTGGTGAAAAAGAAAAGACACAGACACGTGTTTACGGCTTTTATTGCATCCGCTCGAGTTGAACAGAACACGTCATCGTACCCCAATTGCTTGTAATGTGTATAATGTTGTAAGTGGTTAAAAAGAAAAGACACTGACACGTATTTACGGCTTACAGACTGTCTTATTTTTGATTGGCCGATTGCCGTGCTCCATATTACGTCCGCATTTTTCCCGCCATTTTGAAAATTTGGCTTTTTAGAATAAATTTGTGCTAGTTTTCGTCTCTAGTGTTAAAGAATAGGAAATCTCCCCTATTCTTATGTATTAAGGTATACTTAAATTCTGCAATGAAAAATGTCATAAAATTTCGAATTAAGAATAACGAAAAACACTTTTTTTCACGGATGCTACGTGAAGAGATATTAAACTACTACAAAACAACGCATTCAACATTTGCCGATCACCCCCACACGCTTTATAAACGCCATTTCAAAATGCTCATGAATATTAATGAGCCTAGCAGCTTGTGTTTTTCGTAGGATAGTTTTTGGATTTTAGTAGGATATTGAAGCTAACTATGCTTTTATGCTTATATAGCGCTAGGTGCTGCTGGGAAATGGTTGCGTCATCGTGCACCACTTTCCCATTGGTGTAACACGATGACATCGAGATATGCTTCCGGACGTTCGCGTTCGAGCCCGAAAGCAAAAAATTTTCGAGTTTGCGTCAACTAAGTGGAGTGTTATTGTTACACCACTTTTCCTATTCTTAATGCATTGCGGTTGTTGTAAACGCCAAACGCCTCAGTGAAGCGGTACTGATGCTGGGAAAATGGTGACGTCATCGTGCACCGCTTTCCCGTTGGTGTAACACGATGACGTCGAGATATTTTTCCGGACGTTTGCGTTCAAGCCCGGACGCAAAAAATTTTCGAGTTTGCGTCAACTAAGTGGAGTGTTATTGTTACACCACTTTTCCTATTCTTAATGCATTGCGGTTGTTGTAAACGCCAAACGCCTCAGTGAACCGGTACTGATGCTGGGAAAATGGTGACGTCATCGTGCACCGCTTTCCCGTTGGTGTAACACGATGACGTCGAGATATGTTTCCGGACGTTTGCGTACGAGCCCGGACGCAAAAAATTTTCGAGTTTGCGTCAACTAAGTGGAGTGTTATTGTTACACCACTTTTTCTATTCTTAATGCATTGCGGTTGTTGTAAAGGCTAAACGCGTCAGTGAACCGGTACTGATGCTGGGCAAAATGGTGACGTCATCGTATACAGCTTTCCCGTCGGTGTAACGCGATGACGTCGAGATATGTTTCTGGACGTTCGCGTTCGAGCCCGAAAGCAAAAAATTTTCGAGTTTGCGTCAACTAAGTGGAGTGTTATTGTTACACCACTTTTCCTATTCTTAATGCATTGCGGTTGATGTTACGCCAATCGCGTCAGTGAACCGGTACTGATG
>NW_022691088.1:0-766 GCF_011630105.1 Anneissia japonica
GTCTGGGTGGGTCTGCAGTGCACCAGGTGGGTTGGAGGACTTATTTGGGAAATCTGAAGAGGGGGGTTTGCCAGAAGTGAGGGATGTTTTCTAGAAAAGGAGGGTTGCAGTGCACCAGGTGGGTTGGAGGACTTATTTTGGAAATCTGAAGAGGGGGGTTTGCCAGAAATGAGGGAGGTTTGCTAGAAAAGGAGGGTTCTCCCAAACCATAAAACCCCCCCTGGATACGAGCCTGATTATTACAGGGCATATAAATGGTGTTGGAAAAAACAGCCCTTAAGATGTTTATGAAATCACCACCTCATGTTTACATGCTTTGGCCAAGCTTGGGATCATTTAATGTGAGAATGGGATGCAAGGAGTTTTTGTGTGGTCTTCTCTGAACGAAGAAAGTATCTGCTAAAATGCCTCAATTTTACGATGGAAAAGATTCAAAACTCTGCCAAACAATCAAGGTGTAGATAAGCTGCCACCAACTGCAGGAGCCTTATATCAGCATATATTGCGTGCACATCTGCAGGCCAATAAATGGAGCCAGGATTCTGTTATTCATCCAGAAATCCCTGATCCATGCAAACTGGGCTGGTTTTTGGAAGATGGTAAATTGAGACCTGTCTTGTCAGAAAAGCAGGCTGGCCCTGAAGCAGTTGCTGAGCTGTTGTCTAGTGTTTCTCATTCATCAGACAGTGACAGTAATGAAGAAAGTGATAATGAACCTTAGCATATTATAAAATCACTGATGTAGGTAAATATAAGTAAATCACAG
>NW_022691089.1:0-772 GCF_011630105.1 Anneissia japonica
GCAACGCAACGACAACGGGTAAAACGCGTTGGGATTTTTGCAATACAACTGGCCGGTACTGTAATTACAATAGTCTCTCTCTTGTTATAGCACTTTTACAATGACCAAATGCACTTTATGAAAGCCATGAATTGGTCATCTGGTGAACATTTTACGTAGGAAAAAGGTCCATTTTAATTAGTTTTCTAAAGGTAGTTACGATGATGAACTGTGTACTGAACGTGAAAGATTATTCCAAATGTCTGGTCCAAGATTAGACAACTGACACATATACTGAACGCGAGCTATGTGTCAAAGGACGAATACAAAAATTGGAATTGTAACAAGCTGAACTGGCCATTCTGATTGGCTGTTCTATAACATGTGGTAGAGCAATTCATTGTACATTGTGTCATATAAACACAGATCTTGACAAAATATTTTAACCTTTGTGTCATAATTCAAGACATTCTGTCAAAAGAAGCAAGTTTTAATCAAAGTTCAAAGTTCAAAGTAAATTTGTTGTGAACTACAACATGCCAAAATTGCCTTCCTTGGAGTACAAAACCAATAAAATGTAACAGTAGAACTACCCCCTTCCCCCTTTGGGATACCCTATTATGGGGACACCCCTACTAAAGGGACCTCTCTATACATTTTGGCCACAAAACAAGGGAAAGTATATCTTTTAAGACTATGGCAAAGTCTTCTCTTTCTGTAGCAACAACCACAATTAGAGAGTTAAATTAAAGATTCAAAGAAGTAATATCTTGATTGTGAATCTTGATTATAT
>NW_022691090.1:0-713 GCF_011630105.1 Anneissia japonica
AGGCTATGTCACAAAGAAAATGTCATATGTTGGCATTTCCATTTATTAATTAATGTCAATACGTAGAAACATCACAAAAGCATGTATGAGTTAATGCATTACATCAAATATTTATAGTACCATTGGTTCTGCTTACAATTCAACTAAACATATTGTATAAACGGAATGTGTACGGTAATTACGATAATGAAAAAAAAAAGAATATATTAGGTTTGTCTATAAGCATCTGTATACCACAAAATATAGTAGTGAAACGTTTCCATGTAATGTTAATAATTCAATTCAATTTTATATTCCACAATAAATTTAAATAATTAAAATGAATAAGAAACAGTTGGTTGTGTTAGAAAATCTTTAAAATAAAACACATAAGTCATAGACAGTACAAGATATTTGTTCTTTGTCACAAATTATTAGTTTGGCGTATGTTCGAAAAATGTGACGTGTTTTGCCTAGTTTGGAATCAACTGATTATGGTATTTAGGATATATGAGTGGCTTTTTCACTAGTTCATACGTACAGTATTAGGCTAAGTGTTTTCGATCTATTTTGATTTAGTAGTAAAAACAAAAAACTCCGGAGAGAAGGTAATAAGTTGCCAGGTATATATTTATTTAATAGTGAGCAAATGTTTTCGGTTATCAAACTTTGTCAAGCTGACAAAGCTTCAGCTTGACAAAGGTTGATAACCGAAAACGTTTGCTCACTATTAA
>NW_022691091.1:0-559 GCF_011630105.1 Anneissia japonica
TCTAGTTAATTTTCTAAGAAGGGCTAATTATTGCTTAGCTCCATTGTGGCTCCACACAGTAGGCCCTATTGATATGTAAATTAATTACTTAATTCTTGCCACTGCTTGGCATTTTTGTTTTTAGTTTTTTCAATTTACTTGATCTTGAGAATGGTTCCATGATGGACCCGAAACGTCGATCTTTCTTGTCATTAAAGTTTGTTTTGAGATTATGTTCTTAATTGGTTTAATAAATAAAAGCCACAAATAATAATTTGATTTACTAAATTTCATTATGTAAAAATAGTTATGCTTTATCATAGATTAAAAATATGTTATGCCTTACTTATTTTTAATCTATGGTCTTTTTAATTAATTTTCTTTTTTTTATTGGAAATTCCGTAGTGCAGAGTAAATTTATCAAAACCCATTAGGTTTACAGTAATATGAAAAAAAAATTTAGTTTATACAGAAATAGTATCTAAAATGATCTCAGTTTCCAAAGTTAAAGCAAGAGATCTAAACACACATATATTAGGCAGGATGTATTTGTTTGAAAAAGAACCCACTCTTTTGTGAA
>NW_022691092.1:0-744 GCF_011630105.1 Anneissia japonica
AAATAACACAGTATTTTCAAAAAGTATAAGGAATTTGGCCAATATTAAGATTTTTAAAACATATTTATATCTGTGAAACCATTCAGAATAAAATATCAAATTTTGTTAGCAATTCAATCAATATATACTGTTTATTGGCTTATATGTATTAATATAATATGTACATGATATAATTTTGTTATAAATAAGGATTAAACTATATTAAGGCAATTTGGGAAACCATAATTTATCTACCAGACAATACTATTATTATATCATTGAACTTTTTATTGCCTGTAATATAATAAGTTAATTTTGTCCTTTAGTTTCTGTAAATTGCTCCTCGAATTAACAATTACTGCTACAGTAACAATTTTTATTCATATCAAAATAAAAAGTTTAGTCATGAGTCAACAACCTTGACATAAAAAAAAATGTTATTCAACACTAATGACAAATAAACACCCTTCCTCCACCCCCTATATTTTTTTATAAAGTACTTTTTTTCCTGGATAGAGCCTCATTGAGATCAGACCATTGTTATAAATGTAAACAATGGTATTGTTTGCTAATACAGTTGAATATCTATGATAGCTTTTGCATGCTTCGTCAAACTCAAATCTCTATACTGTAGAGTTTTTTCTGTATCACACTATCCAAATTACTGATTATGTCAACCACTCTTGCTAGTCTTCCTGATGAAATAGTAGTATAAAATGAAATATAAAACTCTATAGAAAGGGTCAAGCCTGTGTTTTTATTTTG
>NW_022691093.1:0-1068 GCF_011630105.1 Anneissia japonica
TTGTTTTTTTTTTTTCTTGTTTTCAAAATGTCTATCTACTTTTAAATTTTGATTTTTAATTGTGTATAGAAGATTAATGTGCATGTTTTTTTGTACGCAAGCTTGTCTTTGAGTCGGGTTAACTCACTGAAATCTATAAAAAAAAAAAATAATCTGCTATCAAAAAACTCCAAATATTAAGTTAGTTCTGGCTATATCTGCAAAAGCCTGGGAAGATTTTTATATTTAGTAGACTCAAAATCGAGGTGGTTTGAGGCTTTACTTTACAGAATATAGCACTATTACAGTAGCTACTTGCCACCTGCTTATTTTCCCCACTGATTTTGTTTCTACCTGGAGAGTTATTCCCGGCCCAGGCTATTCCCCCTCCCCATTTTTTCCTCCTAGTTTTCCTATTGATTTTTTTTTCATCAGGTTATTTTCATTATACTTTATAAGAGAGAACATATTTTTTTGTGTGTTTTCTCTATATCAATTCATTATTGTCTAGTCATTGTAAGGTTACACTAAAAAGGTGTGCCGATGATACAAAAGCATTATTCGATCAATTGACTGATTGACTATTGATGCATTCGCAATACCGTATTGATGAAGCCTAGATACACATTGTAGAAACGTTTTGAAAGTTTAAATCCGGTTTTACATAAGAAATACAGGAAAGAAAACAGGATATCTTTATAACATGTTTCTTCTTTTGGAATTTCGATATCACACCTTTTTCCTAGTCGTTCTTTCTATATACCCATATTTCATCCACAAAAAAACACTCACTGTACATCGGGAAACAATTTCCTACTCATTTCCAATTAGTATACTGCGTTCTTTAACGTGCACTCAGGCCATAATGCACACGGCACCAACAGGTTAAACGTCTCATCCGAAAGACAGCGCGCTATCGTAACTTGCATTTCAGCCCTCCAACTGAAATATAAGGAAGAGCAGTGATGGGAATTCAATACACTACCTCATTCCTAAAGCTCCTTCCAATTTCCATCTTAGAAATCTTAAAGAATTTATCCTCCAAAAGGCTGGAAAGGACTCCCTGTACAGGCGAATGCTTTGTTCATT
>NW_022691094.1:0-697 GCF_011630105.1 Anneissia japonica
GTTCCCAGAGTCGGATTTGCGTCCCCGGGGCTCGATTTTTCATCTTAATGTTTTAAATTATAGATAAATTTTTACAGCAGGGATTTTAAATGCTTTACTGTTAAAAATTTTTTTGTATTTTAAATTCGCGAATTACTAAAGCACAAACTCGTAAAAATTGTGTACCACGAATTGTCTATTAAATTACTCTTTATGGTTTCGGTCCAAATACACCAAAAATGTTTCACTATATTGTTAAACTATTTATAAACTTATTTCACTATTATGTTTGTTTTGTTAAGTAAGTTACTTGATGAATTAACGTTTTTTCAAACACCATCCAATTCTGAAAATTTGAACTAATTTCGAAAAATTGGGCGCCCTCTCCTAGGCGAAATTCGACACGATTTTTCCAGTGGCTTTCCTACTGAATAACCAATCCCCAAATACTTTGTTGAGATTGTTCTTAACGGGGGCTATCATGCTCAGCGGATAAGTCCCAATTGAATACGCTAAATGATTGATAAATCGTTTATCATTATAAATCAAATAATTCGTTGAGAGCTATGCTACACGATGTAATTATGTCCTTTATTCGAACACTGCATTTACTTTTCTTTATTGATTTCTATATAATTTAACAGTGTTAACAACTGTCTTGATTTTTATTATGTGTGTTTATTCTATTATTTGTTTCCAGCTGTACCTATTGTGTATA
>NW_022691095.1:0-650 GCF_011630105.1 Anneissia japonica
TTAGGGTTAGAGTTAGGGTTAGGGTTAGGGTTAGAGTTAGGGTTAGGGTTAGGGTTAGGGTTAGTTTTAGGCAAAGTGAGATAAGCTGAAACAAACACTATTCCATTGAAAGTTTGAAGTTTTTCGGAAAATTACTCGAAATATGGCGGAAAGTCAAAAATTTGCACTAAGTGCTCAACTCGGCGAAGTAAGCACTTTTGTGCAAAAAGTGACAATGTTAAAAAGTTAAATCAAAATGTAATTTTTTTTTTGTTAGGCAAAGTGAGATAGGCTGAAACAAACACTATTTAATTGAAAGTTTGAAGTTTTTCGGAAAAGTACTCGAAATATGGCGGTAAGTCAAAAATTTGCACTAAGTGCTTAACTCGGCGAGATAAGCACTTTTGTGCAAAAAGTGAAAATGTTAAACAGTTGAGTAAAAAATGTAATTTTTTATTTTAGGTTAGGGTTAGGGTTAGGGTTAGGGTTAGTGTTAGGGTTAGAGTTAGGGTTAGGGTTAGAGTTAGAGTTAGGGTTAGGGTTAGGGTCAGGCAAAGTGAGATAGGCTGAAACAAACACTATTCCATTGAAAGTTTGAAGTTTTTTGGAAAAGTACTCGAAATATAGCAGAAAGTCAAAAATTTGCACTAAGTGCTCAACTCGGCGAGATA
>NW_022691096.1:0-1318 GCF_011630105.1 Anneissia japonica
TAATTGAGTGGTTTTGGCCATGAGAAAAAAATGCGAAGTTGACAGAAAATTGAACCCAGAACCCTGGGACTGGGAGGCAAGCATCTTAACCACCAAATTCAACTCCACTTTCTTTATAAGATAGGATTTTATGTATATAAATGTATTGATGTGAATAAATAAACCAGAATATAAGGATGTTTTAACTGTGTGTTAGAATTTGTATGTCCCTTTCAGTCCTTATTAATCTGATTATCCTAAATTCTCTACCCTACTAAAGATTCAATGTTAAAATTTGTAATACATTCCAGCCCAGAATTTAGATTCTTCAATTCTGTCATGCACACATGCACATAAGAATGAACTGCCTAGATTATGGCAAAACTATCAAAATTGTCAATTTTAAGTTAAAAAGAAACCCTACAAGTAAGAAAATCGATTCAATTTATTTATGGAAAAAGCACCGTTTCTACTAAAGGTAGGCTGAATGCAAGCCTTCAAAATTGGTTTCATTTTACCAAGTTGTGTAAATTTTGAAAAACATCCACACTACTGCGTTTCTTGCCTTTACCTTCGCTGAGGAAACAACAGCATTTTGCTGGATAACCTTGTCTTGTGTTTCTGTAAGGTGTTGTTTCAGGATCTCATTAATACCCCTCAGCCATTTCTTTCCAATGGTTTCATCCTTTGGGATTGGTTTCAATGCCATTAGATCTTGTTCAACTTGGCTTACAGTTATAGTATTCTTTTCAACCATTTCAATTCCATCATGACACCTGAAGTAACAATTTGTTGGGGCTTTTTAACTTGCTTTTTTATTAATTGTATACTAATATAGGAATTTAATTATGGTAAATTGTATAACTTTATAAAAAATAACTTAAGTGATGATTCATGTAAAATAGATATTAAACATGGTAAAACTATTCCAGAAGAGTTTGAATCTATGAATTAATATATGAATGTATATAAATTTAATGTAGCCAGATTGATGCTGAATAAACTTACTTTGCCAGAGTGCTTCTGAAGTTAGCATCTGCATTGATAGCTTCTGATGTCCTTGTACGGAGAGCTTCAAAATGCAAGATGGCATTACAAAGGCCAATCACTTCACTTGTCCTCTTATTTTCAAGCTGTTCAGACATTAAATACAATAAATAATTAACAACAAATTATTTTTTTGAAAATTCTTTTCTCTCCCTAAATGCTAAGAATAAAAATCAAATATATTTTTGGTTATTTAAAGCTTAAGGCCTGAATGCAGAAATAATTTTTATGTAGCTTTAAAATTCTAAACTAGAATCATTAAATAATATATTTGTAAATAGCCACCTTACAA
>NW_022691097.1:0-2062 GCF_011630105.1 Anneissia japonica
AGCTGTATACACATAAAAAATGTTTTTTAGTGATTGTAATTTAATCTACCAAGTACAGGTACTTAGTGTTACAAACAACCCAATACAATAATATTGTAATTATGTGTATAAAATTTAATTATTTAATAGTGCAGCAAGAATGCCTTTTTAGCTGTATATACATTTAAAAAAATGTTTTTTAGTGATTGTAATTTAATAAGCCAAATAATGTTAAGGCACTTGGCTTTAAAGTTAAAAAATAATATCACAATGATTTTTTAATAATGTCCTAATTGTAATTTAATCACTATCATTGGTTGGTTGTAGCACAGATTACCCATAATAGGTTGATTTTAATCACAATCATTAAATATAATTGTATGTATACAATTTAGGAGGTTATTTTTAGTTCATTAGGAGATTATTATTTAACTAATCTCAATATATTGAGACAAATGCAAAATAGCACGTAAAAAATATCGTACAGTAGTTGGTTGTTCGTAGCACTGTGTACTCACGATTGTTTGATTAAATTACACACACACTAAATATATTTTTTATGTATACAACTAATTAGGAGGTAACCTGAATTAATTCAATGTATTGTGACAAACACAAAATAGCATAATCATTATGGTTAATTCGACTACAAAAAAAAAATCAGTCACCAGTGTCAATACTATTTTACAAACAATTTAACAAATTTGTAATAATTAACTGTACTTCTAGTATACTAATACAGTATTTCATGGCATACAAGTCATGTTTTGTATGTTTCTTCAACATATTTTTTTTTTTGATATTTTTTTTAATTACTGGTTTTTGTGGTTAGCACCATCAATTCTAACATTTTTCTATGGTTTTAATATAAAGTGGGTAATTATGTGAATATAATAAAGGATGAAATGTAATGTCAGTTACCATGGAATTACACAATATATAGTATATGATGTAATTAGAAAAACAAAATACTGAAGTGGTGGTTTGTAGCACCCATTAGATTGACTGATTAAATCACTTCTTGCAATATTTTCATGTCATGGGTGTATGCAAGGGGGATCGGGAAGGTCGTACGACCCCCAAAAATTTCAAAGGTTCACATTTTTTCCAGACATTTTTTTCTAGGGGCTTTTCACAATGACATAAATAAAAAAATCATTGATGAGGTACCAACAATGAGTCCAAAAACTTTGCCAATTGTGCAACATACTGTAATCTATCTCAATTCCATAAATTTCGAAACTGAGCCTGCCATCTGCTTCAAGCAAATTGTATTGATATTTTAATCACATCTTGCTGTTATTTCATTGTCAAAAGGTCCAAGGTCTATTGAGTGAAAGTAGATAAACTTTATTTCAAGTAAACAGCTTTAAGTTATTTGTGATTACATTGTTTACTGGAACTAACTACAAAATAATGTTAAATAATTGTTTGTTAACGATTCATAGAACTATACATTTAAGACATGATTGACTGATAGCAAGCTATATATTCAATGATTACTGTGAACAAAACAATGTTTTTAGTCCAACTGTCATCAAATACACATTTAACAAATACTAATGTTATCTTGGCGAGTTTGGGGTATGTCAGTGCTGGGGAACACTCAAGAGTTCATGCACAGTTGAATCCATCCTTTCATTTTCCCTTTCATAAATTTAAGTCTGCTGCAAATAGGAAAAAAAACACAAGTGAGCATGATAAGTACATAAAAAGAAACTGACAATAACTTAATAACAATCTTAACTTGCATAAAAAACAATAAACATAAATTTAGTCTATATAAAAATTTAATTTGCAGTAGTACTAGTACTCTGGACTAGCGTTGTTTTAGTTAGCATATGAGAATATCCTGTGTTAAAAATATGATTTACTATACTATACTTCTTTATAAAACATAACTTGTACTTTATAATAAGAGAAATCTAAATATTATCGGTACCTGGAACAGTAACACGAAAGTACTGTACTATGCTACTGCACTGTAATGCATAGGCCTATTTTAAGACACTACTTACACAGGCTTTTCCATCTTGATTTCAAAGGTCAAAAACATTTTTCAATATTTTTTAAAATCATATAG
>NW_022691098.1:0-788 GCF_011630105.1 Anneissia japonica
ATATAGGATATATATATCGAGTTTTGTGTGCAATGCCAATACCAAAAACAACTATTTATTTTTATTTTCACTATTTTTTTTATTTTTTTCTTTCTATTGGAGTCGTGGTATTTAGCAACTGCCATGATGAAAGGCGTGATCTCGCCTTTGAGAGGCCAGAGAAACTAAATAAGACACTTTCAAGACAATGTCACACTCTGGTTTCAAACAAAATGTTCCCAGTGACTTTAGATACCAAATAGGCCTAGTAAAAAAAAGATAATGGCATTCGTTTCTAAAAATATTCAGACTAACCCATAGAGATAACGAAAAACCTCGAATAGAAGCCCAATGGTCTTAATCGCGAGAAAAAGCCCATCTCGAATTGAAGCCCGCTCTTTAGTTTTCAAAATTAGCCTCAAAAAGAAGCCCATCTATTACACTTGCCACAAGTCTCTAATTATTGATTTTTCGTAATATTAGCACAGTTCGGAAAGCGCCACCAGCGTCAGTTTATGTCGAGAAACTTTTTGATGCGAATTAGATTCCTAATCCCAGAAAAATTTTACTATGGAACGCCATGCAAATAAGCAATATGGAACGCCAATGGTGCCAAAATCGATTTATTTTTAAGCATTTTTACTGATTAAGACAAAGTTTAGGGACAGGCCCGGGATTTATCAATCTTAGCTTAGCAAATGTCTTAAGTCAAAACAGTTAAGATTTCCCTCATAAATATCTTATACTGATTTATTACCCAATCTTAGCAAATTCTTGGCTTAAAAATCGTCCTTAGATGGCGCCAACGT
>NW_022691099.1:0-10192 GCF_011630105.1 Anneissia japonica
TTGTTTTATTTATGGCCCAATAGAATGCTATAAATTTTGTTTGTAAATTTGGAGTTGCATATTACTCACTGTAATTTACAAAATAATACAAGAAAAAAATTTGGGTATTGCTAAACCCCGCAAACCTCCAAAAAAAAACAGTGCAAACCCCATCCAAACCTTGTGGTAGTGGTTGAATCATGTAGTGTAGGACTCACTTGGTATCTCGGTTAAAAAAAATTAGAATTTTATGTTTGTAACAACCTAATTTTTGGGTAAAAAGGCCATTTTTTGTTAAAAATACCTAAAAACACACCGCAAACCTCCAAAAACACACCGCAAACCCCATCCAAACCTTCAGTGGGAAAGCCACTAGACAAATCGAGTCATACTTCACCTATTAGAGGGCGCTGTATTTTTCAAATTTTTTTTTAAATTCTGAAATTTTGAGCCTTTGAAAAACACGGTAATTCATAAATTTCGTCGTAAAATGTAACACTTTTAACAATGGAAGACGTTTAAAAAGCATTGAAATACATGGTCATATATGTTTTATGAATTTTGACTGGCGTGATAAAGTGTAATTTAATGGACAATTCGCTATACAACATATTTCCGAATTTGTGCTGTAGTAAATCACGATCTGTATTGCATTTAAAATCTCTTGTACATAAACTTATTATCTACATTTTAAGATAATAAGATAAAAAATCGATTATTTGGGATGCAATTCCGACTATTCAAACTAAAGTACCTCCATTCTGATCGGCTCGAAACTGATAGAAATCGCCATTTTGTAAACACTCAGTCGATCGCGAGGGTCTCGTCCCTTGCTTCATTAAAGCAAGATGCTTAATTAACGTAACAATAAAATACCTTTTAAAACGTATGCATCTAGAATAAATATGCATCAGTGTTACAATTAATTATACAGGTAATTGTAAGACTAAATCATTTGTAGCCATTAACATACTAATCAAATGGAGCAATGAGCTAACGGTCTCAAACATGAATAAACAGGCGATAAACGCACCCCGGCTAAAGGTATTTCTGGGTGTGTTATAGGATAGCTTGTCGGAATACAATGTCGTTTGAAAATCGGTGGAGATTACGCCTAAATTGTGTTGTATATTCAACTGATTTCATCGGAGTCATAACGTCATTATTTAGACGAATGACACTTAATATCTCTGTTGAACATTTCCAGCTTGTGTGTCATTAGTTTTTGTCGTCATGCTAGCTCGATGCTTGGTCTTGTTTTTTTTAACAATAGAGAAAACTCTCTCAGTCACTTTTGCTATGAAATATTATTGTAGTTCCCCCAGGTATAATCCCACCTCCGCCTTTACGCCTAACTTCACGTACAAAAATTTCAGGGTCTGAGGGTATAAATAGAATCGTAGGGCAATTGTTGAAATGCATCTGCCACCTCGCAAAAAGATCGTCATTTTCGTTCTGTTCATGCACTAGGAAATCCCCCGGTATAATTCCACCCCCAAAATTGGGCCGATTTTACATTCGTGGGGATAGGATTATACCTGGGGAACTACAGACTAATATTCCCTTCATCACACTGGCAAGTAGTAGATACTTCTTACAATGTAATTTTTTTCTTTTTAATTCTGAAAATAGGGACGTCCCAATTTGTTGGTGTTTTTGACATCGGAAATCGGGACGATCCTGATTAAATCGGGACAGTTAAGGCAGGTATGTTTAATTGTTTATTTAATTATTTAAGTGGTATCTGGCTCATTTGAGTTATAGCAATGTACTTTGCTTAAGTTAAGCTACCCCGTCCAGCATTTTAACATTTTTTTTTGTATTGTCGTATTATATTGTCAATGTAATTGTAAATGTTGGTCGAATAAATAAATGAAATGACTATATTTCACTCTGCTCATAATATCAGGTCAAAACTTCGCACAACACAACAACTAGGCCACTAACATAGATTTGAAGACACTCAAAATGTACAATAAAACATTGATTTATTTCTTTTTCTCGCTCTGGTTACGGTAATAAAACAATCAGTTTCAAAAACTTGGCAAATGCTAGCACAAATAAGAACATGTTTGTATTTTGGAATAAAAGAACCATGCTACTACAGCTGTACAAATAATGTTGTAAAGTATCATAAAAATAAATAAAGATAAAATATTTCTTTTACATTTATAGGCCTATGTATGTAAACAAATTTTAAGGCATCCTGTTATTGGCATTTGATTGCTCTTGGATGTGGTTCCTGAAATAAAATAAATAATTAAATAAAATAAATACTGAATAAGGGCCACAATACCACATCAGTACTGAATACATCATCCTAAATTTAACCATTCAGAGAATAAATATTTAAATGATTTAAGCCTTAAAGTCACTAGGTTTAGAAGGACATAGAAAGACAATATAAGATAATATATATTGACAAACACTGACAAATTAACGGAAATGACATGATAACTAACTGATTCAATAAAAAAGAATAAACATTGGTATACAATAATTAGGCCAAAATAAAAAATATACTTGTTTAGGGTCATTCACCCCCCTCCCCCCTACATTCTTGACAAAAAATAAAAAATTAAGAGGCAGTAATTTTAAAAAGAATAATAATTTCCAAGAATGCTATTCAAAATCAGGATATTTTACATTAATTAAAACAATAACTTCACCAACCAAGTCTACCGGTAATATTTATTGTAGGCCTATTGAAAATGATTAATTTTAATAATTTTTGTTTTATTGAAAATGTGACACCCAGTGGCAGCACCAGCGGGGAGGCAGGGGGGCTTAAGCCCCCCACCAAACAAGTCAAGCCCCCGCCGGACAGAGCTCGTCGGGCAGTCAGACCATAAAACATAAAAATAGGGCCACACCAAGCCAACACATGTCTGTCACAGTCTGAGAGTGCCATTTCCGGCCATCCAGAGGTTGATATTCTTTAAAAAAAATCTCATTTGGGAAGGGGAACCCCCTCTCAACCCCTTCCTCCAGCTCGAGCCTACGAGCTTGAGTCCCCCTGTCGGACAACTTAGCCCCCCCAGAAAATATATCCTAGAGCCACTATTGACACCATTCTGCTCAGATTGAAGTAATCTGTAGTCTGAAGTTGGGATTTTGTTCAGGCGCCTTGTGCTCTCCACATGTTACCGCGTACTAAGACGATGCTTGCTTCAACCTATTTTTAACATTCTTGTCAGCAGTTTGAGTTTGTTGAAAAACCTATGATAAAGAGAAAACAATATAATAAAAATGAATAATGTACAAACCAGAAAAAATATTTGCATTTGCACAAGTGTTTTCCTGCTTTTGTTTGGTGAGTTGTTTGATGCAGATTGCTGTGCAGTAAGATGGATAAGGGCACAAAAATTTAGATCAATCTTTTTTTTAAATAAAATTGATGAGGGAGGGAGGGAGGGTTTTTTTTGTTAACCGAAACAATAGATTATTTCGCTTTTGTTTTTATCGATGAGGGAAGGACTGTTAATATTTGGTCTGTAATAGTAAATATTGTATAAAAATTGGTTAAATTTTATAGTTTCTTAAAGAAATTGTATTTGAAGTACGGTAACAAAATTGCATTGTTTTTTTTTATGCTGTTGAAATTATTGATGCCCTGAAGTGCCTGGTATAGCAATATATTTCATAATAATAATTAATTATTATTTTTAGTAATATTAAAAAATAAGATATTACAGTAATGTTATAATAAATATGCTAAAATAAATATCAATCACAGTAAATTACTATTTATTAGTCACCGATCTAGGCACGAAAAAATCTGTTGCCTCAAACCCACCAAACAAAAATTAAATATCCTAGGCTGTGCCAGAGAGGGTCAGCTTTATCCAAAAAAGAATGGGATAATAAAATACAACTGGCAGCATAGGTCTAATATTAATAAACCTACCTAAATAAACAACATATTGTATTTTAACCACCTAACAATACGCTGTAACCGATTATTAAACTGTACAGATGATTCCTAATTACGGCGGCCGAGGCTACCTCATTGAACAGCCAGGCCTACATCACACGTGGTGTGCTGATCGAAACGTCTCACACTACAGGTAGCCAGTACAATCTAACGAGCCAAAGACTGATGTAAAAATTTTGATCTGTGTTCTTATAGGTTACAATCGAATAAAATTAAACTTGACAATTCTGAAGTAAAAAAAAAAATTCATTATTTGGGACGCAAATCCGACTATTCAGAAAAATGTAAACAAAGAAGTATCAGACCTTACCAATTTTTTGACATCATCACAACCCCAACTTCGATCGATGAGTTCTTCGTGTTCCTGTCGAGTTTTCCGAAAGAATCCGAGTGGATCGCAAACTTGACTTATTAGGTAATGTCGTTACCATCTAAATATTTTTACGACTGAGGGCGCTAGTCAAACGCTAACCGGGAAGTAGGTGAAAATTAGCCGAATAACGGTCAAATCGTGAAGTGGCTTTCCCACTGCCTTGTGATAGTGATTGAATCATGTAGTGTTGGACTCGCTTGGTATCTTAGTAAAAAAAAATTGTAATTTTATGTTCGTCACAACCTATTTTTGGGGTAAAAAGGCCATTTTTTGTATTAAAAAAATTGCTAAACCCCGGAAACCAAAAAAAAACAGTGCAAACTCCATCCAAACAGTATAGGACTCACTTGGTATCTCAGTGAAAAAAAAATTATAATTTTATGTTCGTAACAACCTATTTTTGGGGTAAAAAGGCCATTTTTTGTATTAAAAAATTGCTAAACCCTGCAAACCTCCAAAAAAAACACCGCAAACCCCATCCAAACCTTGTGATAGTGATTGAATCATGTAGTGTAGGACTCACTTGGTAATTCGGTAAAAAGAAAATTATAGTTTTATGTTTGTAACAACCTACTTTTTGGGTAAAAAGGCCATTTTTTGTTAAAAATACCTAAAAAAACACTGCAAACCTCCAAAAACACAGTGCAAACCCCATCCAAACCTTGTGATATTGATTGAATCATGTAGTGTTGGACTCACTTGGTATCTTAGTAAAAAAAAAATTATAATTTTATGTTCGTAACAACCTACTTTTTGGGTAAAAAAGGCCATTTTTGTATTAAAAAATTGCTAAACCCCACAAACCTCCAAAAAAAATAAAGTGCAAACCCCATCCAAACCTTGTGATAGTGATTGAATTATGTAGTATAGGACTCACTTGGTATCTCAGTAAAAAAAATTATAATTTTATGTTCTTTACAACCTATTTTTTGGGTAAAAAGGCCATTTTTTGTATAAAAAAATTGCTAAACCCCGCAAACCTCCAAAAAAAAAAAAAAAAACCCCCAAAAAAAAAAAAAAAAAACAGTGTAAACCCCATCCAAACCTTGTGGTAGTAGTTGAATCATGTAGTGTAGGACTCACTTGGTATCTCAGTCAAAAAAATTTATAATTTCATGTTTGTAACTACCTACTTTTTGGGTAAAAAGGCCATTTTTTGTTAAAAATACCTAAAAAAACACTGCAAACCTCCAAAAACACAGTGCAAACCCCATCCAAACCTTGTGATAGTGATTGAATCATGTAGTGTTGGACTCACTTGGTATCTCAGTAAAAAAAAAATTATAATTTTATGTTCGTAACAACCTATTTTTGGGGTAAAAAGGCCATTTTTTTGTATAAAAAAATTACTAAACCCCGCAAACCTCCAAAAAAAACACTGTAAACACCATCCAAACCTTGTGATAGTGATTGAATCATGTAGTGTAGGACTCGCTTGGTATCTCAATAAAAAAAATCTTAATTGTATGTTCGTCACAACCTACTTTTCGGGTAAAAGGCCAGTTTTGTACAAAACATTTCTAAACCCCGCAAACCCCCCAAAAAACACCTCAAACCCCATCCAAACCTTGTGATAATGATTGAATCATGTAGTACAGAACTCACTTGGTATCGCAATAAAAAAAAATTATAATGTTGCGTTCGTATTCTTTGATAGTATTTGTAAGCTAGTATTTTATATGCAACATCGGAGGTGTAGTAAACCAAAACTTATGTGCGACAATGATTTTGGCGTCCGCTTTCTTTAGATAAAATTGTGATGTTGTATAATGAATAAGTTAAGCTATATAGGCCATATCTGATAGATTTTGCATGGTCATCAAGCGAAAACATTTTGAAATACGGTGAATTTCGGAAGCAAATACAGTTGAAAAAATGCAAAAACCAAACCATTGTGTAATCGGTGAAGCTTACAGTACTTACCACACACGTATTAGTTACTAATCACTACCACTTAAAACCAAATTTATGCCCTGCTGCAAAAATGGATGGTTCCAGTTCACCCACTGCTACACGTGTTCCGCTGCTGTTGCACTACTATGAGGTAGAGAGCCTACATGCAGAAGGCATAGTTCGTACATACAATTAAAACTAGCAGATTGTTTTTAATTTGACGAGTTTATTCTCTTTACCCAAATTTTAATATTCAACCAAATATCCGTCTTTCGATTCTGAGGACCTAGAATAGAACTTACAGTAGGAAAGAAGATGAATCATCTGTACGTATGTAGACCCCGGTGAGAGATGTGATTGTGAGTAAACATAGCCGCCGTCTCATGCGCTTGCGAGATAATAAATTTAGACAGGCCAGACTCGGCTTAATATTTAGGCCAGCATATGTAACACCAATTTACCTTAGCATTTTAAGTAGGTTTATGATTATTATCCATGTACCTTCAAGGTTACGATCTTTAGAGAACTGATAAAATGTTGATGCATCTTTTTAGCCGGCCTAGTGTGATTGCAAAAAGTACTCAAGAGAATAACGGTGGCGGAGGCCTAGCGTGGCCTACGCTATATGGGGTCTCTTCTCTCATCTTCATTAATTCTTAAACCAGTTAAACTATGGTCTATTTTTGTTAATTTATCATTTATATTTTAAATAATAATAATACTTTTTTGTATGATGTTTTCAAAAGCTTTTCAAAAATAGTTCAATTTTTCCATTTTTTAGACACGCGCAAAAAATCGGCATGAAATTGCAACAGACCATACTTAGGGCCATTTAATCAAAAAACGACATTAAAGAATGACCCAGAAAAAAAATAGACACAACTTCATAAGATCTTGAGGTTTTGAGAAAATTAGACACTTTATGTTATTACTTTCAAAGTTATGGCCCTCCAAAAATGCTCCAAAATGCACTTTTTCGCATTCGGACCCCTTTTTCGTCATCTTTAAAGGGCCATAACTTTTGAACGGTGTATTGGATTATAATAATTTAAACTGGAAAATGATCAGTGCAGTGAGTTCTGTAGATCTAATGTTTACAAAATTCAAAAAAATGAAATTGAATTTTCTCATTGGGATACCTATATAAATAAGATCTAGCTTTAATTTAGTGGTATTTTCGATCGGTTTTGTTCGTGAACAATCGCTCAAAACATGAACTTTGTCACTAATTTCGTTTTTTGTGGTGGATGAACACATCAATTTTAGACGGTTTATGCATCAAAATAAAGCTTGTTTAAAGCCTGATAACATGCAAAAAAAAAAAATCATTCCGCTAGCTTTGACGGTCATCAAGCGATCATGTTTTGAAGTTTGAAAGGGGGTTTCCCAATGTTTTTTTTATGCACGCAAATTTGGCTCACCAGGTTTTTCAACACATTTTAAAATTGCACTTACTCATCAAATACATCAATCTTGTTAAAAAACATATGTAAGTGAACACTATAACATGCTTTTTCAAAATATATAAATTTTATTGGCAAAAATTCACAATGAGTATAGTATTTTCAACATCAAATTCGTGACATTTTTCAAATCTCACAAATTTTTGAAAACTGCATACACTCAAAATGGCTTCATTGGGATACCTACTAACAACAGCAGCAAAGTAGTCTCATTAGTCTGGTTTTCAGAAATTATTTATAATATTATGGGTAAAAACACAGCAAACGTCCGTTTTACGAATAGTCATATTACCAATGACATTTGCCCTTTGCATCATCGACCAAGTAATAACGTTAAAAAGTCCGATTGAGTACGTTTTAAGTGATAATGCATATTTTTCTTAATAATAAAATCAGATTTGTTAAATGGGAGAATGCTGCGAAAATAATTTGGATTTTATCAAAGGTAAATTTAGCTAGGGCCTAGTAGCTACTACCTAACCTGGTCACCTATATCAATGGCAGAGGATAGCTAGGCTAGGTAGTTGAAACTGACACCTGATCTACAGTAGTTTACGAATTTGTCAATTTTTTTTTTACGAATACCCCTTGGTACAAGAGGTTCGTAAAATACAGTAGATGTTATTAAACAAGCCTTTCCACCGTGTGACGTCGACGGCCCCGAAGTTGGCTGGCTGTTTATCTAGCTTTAACTTGGCATCGAACGCTTGAGACAACATCAATTTACATTCAGGAATTGTCAATTTTAATATTATGACATTTACTTACCATCAATAAATCTCAGACATGAAACTGCACTATGGGGGATGCGGTTGCTGTCTAGAGTTCTACAGTCATAGCATGCCAGGTCAGTGGCAGAAATGTCCTTTATGGTATAACTCATGACTTCGTCATAATTTGTATCCAGGCTAAATCTGCCATTCTGGATCAAATCGGTCTGATGTAAAACAAAAGTCCAGACTTCTGCTGAGCTGTTCCACCTATAAAGTACTACAGGTAAATTTGTGTCCCCACAAGGCCTGGTAACAGTTTCACCAGGTGTGACATATATTATTGTGCTGTCACCTGGTGATGACAGTTGGATAGTTGTCATTTTGCTGTTAACTGAAAACAAATATAAAGAGTAAAATTAATATCCACTGCACTGGACACTTTATGTTAAAATTATTATGTACTTGTTTGCTTGAAAGACAGTTATAGGAAGTTTACAAATAACTACAGTTATTTTTTTAATTACAAGAATTGTTCTGTCAATTTTGTCCAGTGAAAGTGGAGATAGGCCAAGACACCATGCAATGGTTATGTATTCTTGTTTTTTGTTTTTTTTTGTGTTTTTTGTGTTTTTTTTATGCATTTTCTAATTCTTGCTTAGCTTAGATCTAGTGTATGCAGGTTTACCTGATCTATGATACCATAATTATCTGTTTTGACAGTTGAATGTGTTGAAATTTGCTAGGTTAGCTAGTTAGATAGATCATGGCTGACTGCACACACAGAGAGTGCTTTGTCCACTAGACTAGGCCAGCTTGCTAGGCTAGCTTGCTAGATTGAAGATATTCTAATTCAATAGGTTTTTGTTTTGAATAGGAATGCTTACCTACACCTGTGCAGAATTGCTCAGTTTGCGATACCGCCCTGGTATTTCTGACTTTTCTGCATTGGCAAAAAAGCTTAAACTATTAAACCTATTTCATTTTCGAGGAACACGTAGTGGATCGCATGCCCATAATCATAAACAACTAATACTCAAGCACAACAATACAGACAGGACTGGTCAGCCACTGTATCATCAATTGACCACTTTTACATCTCATGAACTTAACCGCTCACACTTTAACACGGTAAGCTCCAATATAAGAGACAATAAAACAATTTATAAAAATAACATTTTCAATGATAACACAAAAAAAAGAAAATTCCACAAATGGAATGTAGGACAAATCAATATCCAAACATGTTCAGACGATGTTAGACTTCATCAGATGCTTGATGACTGCAATAAAGCTAACCTTGATGTCGTGTGCATTCAGGAGTTTAGAATAGGTACAGGGTCAGTTAGTCATAATAACAGGGCTAGAAATTTACTTTTTCAGCCACTAGCAACCTATTGCTAAAATGTGCTAGTTGTTAAAAATGTAACTAGCAAAACGAGCTTCTCAACTAGTAAAATATATTGATACCAACTTAACATATTATTTTCGGAAAATAAATTGTATGAAAATAACTAATGATGTACTTCTATAAATTTGTGTGTTAAATGTTTTAATATAATATTTTCTGTTATGGTGAGTGTAGTAAAATAAATATCACAAAGAAATAGCCAAGTGAGTATAAAAAATTGATTTCTATACCTTGTACATTTATTCACTTCAGTGTCAGAAAATTTTTAATATGAAAAAAAAAATCATGATACAAAATAAAAATTTAATATTATACTTAATTTATTTTTTTTAAATAAGTTAAGTTTATCATTCATTTAATTTTTATTTTGTATCTGTGATTTTGTTTTCATATTAATATGTACTGCTTATTGGAATTTTTCAAAATAAT
>NW_022691100.1:0-1405 GCF_011630105.1 Anneissia japonica
TACATTCGTCAACCCACACCCTCACGTAACGAAAGCTCTCGCCTATGCTAAATTCTTGAAATTTGGGAGAGGGGAATGCTTGGTGAATTCTTATGTAAGCGATCTTATTTCTATTGTAATATTGTGGTAAGTTCTTTATTACCGTATTTTTTTTACTGAAGTAAGGGCAAATCTGTAGATTCAACTCAACTCTTCTTGGAAGATTTACGAGAACATGGAAACAAATTACCCATAAAACACTGAAGCTGGTGATGGCTATACTTTCAAAACAAATTAAACTTTATTTTCAACAATTTCGTTCATGGGACTGTTATGGCTAACATACTGCTCTGATCTGGGTAAAAAGAGATAGAAGGCTTACCGTAAATGCTCAAATAAAGCGCCACTCTCGCGAGTACGTGAAATAGGTAACTTGGGAACGGGCATGGAAAGCGCCACGCCAATATGTTTTATAAGCGCCGCTCTGGAATACAGTAAGCGCCGCATTGAAGCCTCCAAAAATGTTATAAGCGCTGACAAAACAATGACAATTGTTAGATTGAAACGAAGAAACTATAAAACATGGAAGATGGTACGACACAATGGCCGTATTCGACTGGTCGTTCTTCGTTAAACCATGCGCAGCGGTAAAATCCTACTTAACGAAGACGACCAGTCGAAAAGAAAACTTGTAAATACGCGACAAAACAAAATGGCTGCATAGTTACCGCGATACACGCTGCGTAGTCAAGATCAGATAGCTTCAGCTTGTAGCAGCATGGGTTTTTCGTAAAAAAAATATTTTCATCCAGTTTTTGAATTCTGTTAACCTACAATTATTTTTTGACTTCATGTGGGTAAATATTATAATTTTTATTTTCTGAAATTTAATCTAAATAATATTAACGCAAATGTTGTTTCTAAACTCACCAATCGGCCATGCTTGTTTTGGTCACGTGGATAACTTAACGCTGATTAACGCACTCTGGTTTACGTTAATTTTCGTTGTCAACGAAGTCTATTTTACGAACCAGTCGAATGAAAATAATACTCAACGAAAAATCGTAGTCAACGAAATGAACCAGTCAAATATGCCCAATGTGATTGCTGTTCATCTTATGATCAATTGTTTCATAAAGTTTCTTCTTCTTATCGAGTCACTACTTAGCTAGTGTGTATGATCTAGCTTTTACGTAGTGTGGTAGAAGGATTCGCAGGTAGGATGGATACCTGACATGGGCCGCGTCGTAAGCGCTCCTTCTGTGGCCGGACAGGGGACTAGAGATGGACCAGTACACCGGGGTAACCCCCTACTCTTCTCGATTGGTGTACTGGGTTCTTTAAAGTGTACACGAGCCAATTGTATACACTGGACCTACGGTTTAGAGTCCTTACCCGAGAAGACTTGTTCCACCACCGGAACCAT
>NW_022691101.1:0-586 GCF_011630105.1 Anneissia japonica
TTGCAGATAGCCAGAACTAACTTAATATTTGGAGTTTTTTGATAGCAGATTCTTTTTTTTTTAGATTTCTGTGAGTTAACCCAACTCAAAGACAATCCTGCGTACAAAAAAAAAACATGCATATCCATCTTCTATACACAATTAAAAATCAAAATTTAAAAGTAGATAGATATTTAGAAAACAAGAACAAAAAAAAAAACAAAAAAACAAAAAAATTCTTCCATATTACAGAAACAAATTCTTTTGTATTTTAAATATTAAAAAAAAAATTAATTAAGAAACATTAGAACATTCAAGATTAAATAGGCCTACATTAAAAATAACAAGCTTCTTTTCTTTTGATATTTGGTAGTTAATATATATATATTTTTTAGGAATTTCGTTGTCTTTATTTATAATGAGAAAAATATTTATCAAAATATGTAATTCAATTTGTTTTTATTTTTGGATAGCTTCATGGATAATCAACATTGTGACAATGAACGCGCAAGACCACACGCGCCGCCAAAGCTTTTGGTGATTTGAATCCCAAACGCGATAACGAAAGCTCTCTAATGACAATAAGTTACTGCATGATTATTTTATA
>NW_022691102.1:0-595 GCF_011630105.1 Anneissia japonica
TATCTACTCCGCATACATCTACGAATAAAGCGCCAGCTGAATTGCTATTTGGCAGAAACATAAATACTAAGTTGCCACGATATCGACAGGAAACTGATATTTCCGCAGAATTAAAGAACCATAATCAGACCTATAAGGCTAAGATGAAGGTTTATGCCGACACTCACCGACAGGCAGAAGTGCATAATTTTAGGATAGGAGACTTAGTGTTTGTTGCAAACTGTATTAACAAAGTAAACTTGATCCAACTTACTTTAGAACACACTATGTTATTTTGAAACAAGTAGGAGATATTATGCTCTGGACATGCTCCAGTAATTTCCATTCCAGAATACTAATCATTTTATAGACAACCCCCACATTAAATTACAGAAAATGGTAAACTTATTCAAAGCAATGTGAAACACTTAAGACATGTTCCGAACAAGAGTTTTGATGTAATTAATGAACGTGATTTGGATGATGTGATTAATGAACATGATTCAACTGATGTGATTGATGAACGTAGTTTAAATGATGTGATAAATGAAAGTGACTTGGATGTTATCAATGAACGAGGCGAATCTGAGATCAAAGAAAGAGTACCTAGTAATTT
>NW_022691103.1:0-698 GCF_011630105.1 Anneissia japonica
ATAAATCAAGATAGCAGTTAACACTGTTAAATTACCTTTCTTTGATGATTGTTATACATATATATCTTTTTGTAAGTCATCAAGGGTGAGAGGGCTCAACCGGTTGGGAGAAAAATAAAATGAACAAAGTAGACAAACTTAGAAAAATTCCATATGCATTTGTTACTACAAGTTTGTTTAGTATGGACAGCTGTTAAAAGCTGCCCACACTCATCAGGAGTTTAACTGCTGTTAACCTCTGCAACTCTGCATTTGCAGAGTTTATCTGGCGGTTAACAGCCAGATAAACTCTGCAATTGCAGGAAAAAAGATGAATGTTCACTCTCTGGAAATTGCCTCACCTCATCCATCATCTACAAAGCCACTTTCCACTCAAATGATGACACAATATGCTACATCGGGCTCGACGACACACCGTTCAAAACCCGATACACAAACCACAAATACACTTTTAACACCCCCAAACACAGAAACAGGACTGTACTCTCCAAATACGTATGGAAATTAAAAGACAGCAACACACCCTACAATATCAAATGGTCTATTATCGACAGAGCATCGGCTTAATCCCCAAAAACAAAACGCTGCAACCTATGCATAACCGAAAAACTTCACATAATATATTCAGACAAGCAGTCAATACTAAACAAAAGAACCGAGCTATTGTCTAAATGCAGGCACAACAACAAATACTTACT
>NW_022691104.1:0-570 GCF_011630105.1 Anneissia japonica
TATACTGTCCCCACAAGGATCGGGGGTGTTCGGAAACGTTCGCGCTGAAAGAACTCGGACGGCACTGTATTTATCTACATGGGGCCGACATGCCAAAGACCTGAGTAGTTGAACATGGATGCTCATATTAATTTCGCATTGGGCCCATGTGCCAAATATCTGGGAAAATACTTATGGGCATGGAAGCATATAATATACGTGGGACCCATATGCCAAATACTTGGGCAAGTAAATATGGGAAGCCCATATTTAATCCAAATGCAGCCCATATGCCAAATATATAGGCAGTTACTTATGAGCATGCCCATATTTAATTTGCATGGGACCAATATGCCAAATAACTGGGCATATAATTATGGGAATGCCCACATTCAATCCACATGGTTTAGATGTGCCAAATATCTGGGAAAATACATATTGACGTGCCCATATTTATCTACATGGGGCCCACATGCTAAAGACCTGGGTAGTTGAACAAGGGTATATATCAATAGTGGATCAGAAGTATTTCAACGCACAATGGAAATACTCTTTGAAGGATATCCTTGTGAGATAATTGTGGATGTCCTG
>NW_022691104.1:707-1089 GCF_011630105.1 Anneissia japonica
TTCTAACCGACAATGGTATAAAACCTGATCCTGAGAAGATAAAGACTATATGCGAGATGCCAGCTCCAAATGATACACAAGCTTTAAGCCGTTTTCTTGGTATACCAAACTATCTTTCGAAATTCATAGAGAACTTTAGTGAAGTAGCAGCACCCTTAAGGCAGTTGTTACACAAAGACACGCAATGGTGTTGGCAACCACATCAGCAGGAATCTTTTGAGAAGCTTAAAAGTATGATAACAAGCCCACCAGTCCTTGCATATTACGATGTGACCAAACACTTAACCCTTACATGCGATGGATCCCAGTATGGTTTCAGGCTGTGCATGCCTCCAAAATGGTAAACCAATAGCATTTGCCTCACGAACAATGACAGAAACCG
>NW_022691105.1:0-1392 GCF_011630105.1 Anneissia japonica
AAGTAGGAAAAAAATTGGGGGCGGATGCAAGATTTGGTGGTAGGAGCTTAGCCCCAAACTATGGTGAAAATATGGACCTCTAGATGCAAGGAAATTGTACACACATACCTTTTAAATCTTACAGGTAATTCATCAACATTACAATACAATAAAACAATTATTCTTTTTTAACAATTTAGGGGATGTGATCGCACTGTCTGTAACCCCTTTTAAATGAAGAAATTACCTAAAATAACAAAGTCTGCTAGTACAGTAAGCCTTGGTAGGAATGCAAATTCTATGAAGAAAATTTTCAAATTTCTAATAACTAATAGGAAATAATTAGATGACGTTCATCCTTTTTTCAAAGAGATCTAAAAATGAGAAAGACTTTTCAATTCACACAACTAAACATAAAACCCTTTACCTCCAAGTGGTATCAGTCTTCAAAATACTGATCATAATAAAAATTCAAGGTTTATACCGCATCAGGTTGAAACTCAAAGCACTTAATAAAAAGTGTCGGAGAAAAATTACAGAATACTTTGAACCTAAAATATAAGGTAAGTTTAAAAAATATTTATTGTTAGTTTCATATTCAGAATTTGGAATGGTTTTTCCGGTGAGTGGGGGGGGGGTTATAATTTATATTTTGTCGACAAGAAAAAGCAGCACAAAAATATAAAATAACCATTGTATGCTCAGTAGTGATTGTACAATTAGCAGCCAAGTACATCGAAACAACAAAATTGTATTCTTCATTAATATCCATCATTTTTTTCAGTTTTGAAAAAGAATAGCAAATAGTAAAAAAATCCATGAAGCCCCAAAACTCAATGAGGGTGGGAACTTGAAACTAGAGATTAATTTCATTTGGCCTAAACCTTTTTTATAGAATACATGAACTTTTTTCTGCACTTTTTAAAACAACACAAGTTTTTAAAAAGTATAATAAAAATTATAATAGTATAATAACATTATTAATGAATAAGTTACCAATACTTTTGTGCTTCAGACCATTTTATCTAGTTTATTTTGAAACAGCGCCGCTAACGTCTCGTAACTTACTGGGGGACTTAGCTTTTTAAGACTTCAACTTGTTTTTTAATATAAACATTTCATGTTTTGTCCATTATAAAGTATTTGTGCTCGTTAGTTTAGTTTTATCATTAGTTTAATCCATGATGGGAAAGTACGTAGAGCGAAAAGCTAGGCCTCTGAAAGTCCCCCAGTAGTAGTTGCCAGGTTATCGGATATTTTCAATTATAATTTTGCGAAAATGGTCTATATGAAAATAATGCTCATTATGAGACTTAGTCCTATTGTTTCGTTTGCTAAAGTGTCAACGTAATCAAGTTATGTCAATGACTATCAAATGTTCTGTTAGCAGAATGGTTAAAATTGATAACTATT
>NW_022691106.1:0-526 GCF_011630105.1 Anneissia japonica
AATAACCCGTCCCCTACTGAGATTGCAACATTGGCAAAAATGCCAACAGTACGCCGTTCATCGTCGTCTATCCCTAGCAATTCAAACGGACGATTTGGTTTACGTGGGACACAAGGTCAATTACAATTTCTATTAATTAATCTTGTTAAATTATAACATGAGATTCACTTTAAAAAAAAGCTGTGGTAGCAAGCAACCGACAGAATGTTGTGTTTACTTACTGCAAACAATGTTTAAAGTTTAAACACAACTGAGCAAACAGGCAGGGCTTGATCGATTTGGGCCGGCAGTGTGGGTCAATTTTGTGAACCGTTTGTTAATGGTTATCTCTAGCATACAATCCAATACGACAATATTTTGGGTTGGCAGATTGACGCTAGTACAGTGAATCTTTACAGGGTAGCCATAATTTGTTGTGTAATGAATTACAGAGCCCCATTTTATATTTACCACCAATGGGAGGCCGCCATGTTAAATGATTTAATACACAACCACGATTGAGAAAACCATGATTGACAGATTACAT
>NW_022691107.1:0-613 GCF_011630105.1 Anneissia japonica
AGGAAGAAGGGCGGGGCTTAGCCAAATGGCAGTCAGGGTGTATTACACTATTGAAGCAGACTCTTGTGAAGCGCTTAGAGGCTTTGTTAAGGCATTAAGCGCTATATAAGAACGACATATTATTATTATTATTTCGTGATCTCTTAAACGTTGTTGTATACATGCCTGAAGTCTACATGATAATGATAATTGATGCCACTAGGCCTGCTGTCTGCGTTCATGTGATCGGTGTATGTTTGATTAAGTACGATTACAAGAAGTAGAAATGTATACGTTGACATTATAAATATAAGTATATTATTCGATTATATCTCATGTGCACTTCCTCAGCGATAACACCTATAATGCGTGGTTAAGAGATTATTGTAAGATTCAAGCCTTGCGCATGCGTAAAATCAGTGAGCATCCGCTTTTCCGAAATCGTGACTTGTTTTTTCATCATATTGGTGCAAAGTTTAAATCGTTGATAATTAATTTTCCAGTTACACACAGACATATTATAATAATTATCGTTATGTTAAAGATACCAAGCAAAAACTTTTTCAAAGTATTCACCTTGGCGGAACCGACGTAACTCCTTCTCTTCTAATAGCAGGGGTGGCGTCAGCGGGAG
>NW_022691108.1:0-513 GCF_011630105.1 Anneissia japonica
GTAACTTCATTTTTGGCTTGAGAATACTCCTGCAGGATTATTCCTGCCAGGGAGTTGTTATAGTCATGATGGTCCTACCCAATTTCTTGAGCCAAAGAAAGTTAGAGCTGTCGAAGTATGGACGCCCGAACAGTTAACTATATTTTGGCATAGGCCTAAACGTGGAGGTCCTTCATTAGCAAACATAAGAATCAAGGTCAATATGATAGAAGAAAAATATCTAGTTTTACTTTGTGGAAAAAGCCCAATTCCAGAAACGATACTTCACATACAGTTACATTTGCACAAAGAAAACAAGATATGACGTGTTCTGTTACCGACAACAATACACGTCCGGCTACCCTGCAAAATTATCTTTGCACTCTAATTACTTTTGTCGCGACTCATAGTGTGAATACCAGGGCCTAATAGCAATCAAATGAACGAAAATTTAAATAGAATATTCACTAATTATGGGTTTCATTACTTAAAACCGGCATCAATAAACAATAGTAAAACATGAATTCTTTAAAT
>NW_022691109.1:0-660 GCF_011630105.1 Anneissia japonica
ACGTTGTCACTATAACATTAAAATATCAACATATTTTTAACGTAGAAAAAACGTTGAATAAACTAGAGGTTTTTGCCAGAAAAACATAACATAGTTTAAAGGTTGATTATATGTTAAAATACAAACTATATTTTAACATTATATTAAAAAGATGTTGAACTAATGTTGTTAGTGTAATTTCAGTATCTAAACCATTTTCAACGTTTATTTATTGTTGAAATAACATTGAGTAATTAATGGATACATTGTAAAAATACACAACATATTTTCAGTGTTGATTCTACATAGAAATAAAAATTATGTTTAGAGTTAACATGGGGAAAAATGTTGAATAAACGTTGTAATTGTTATGTTAAAATCTCAACCAGATTTCAAAGTGAATTCAATGTTGAAATGAAGTTGTATAAAAAAACTACATTTTAACTTCACATTGAAAAAACATTGAACTTATGTTGATGCACTAACTTTAAAATCTCAACATACTTGCAACGTGTATCTAACGTTGAAAAAACATTCAAAAAACAATAGGAGTTTGGTTGAAAAACGTAACACATTTTCAACGTTGATTCTACATTGAAATGCAAACTATATTTTAACGTGACGTTAAAAAGATGTTGAAATTACGTAGTTACGTAACATTAAAATCTCAACATATTTTCA
>NW_022691110.1:0-1138 GCF_011630105.1 Anneissia japonica
CGACCTCGTGTTCGACTTCGTCAGAAAGCACCTCATCCTGGCGATCGTCGTCCTGCTCAACTGCTAGCCGCTCATCTCGTACGGACTGTCGGTCTTCCGGCGAGCCTTGAAGTCCGTCCACCGGGAGATGGTGTACTAGCTGCACAGGTTGGATCCGGGAAACAGATCCGTCACCCACGCGCGGTTGGCGACGAGATTAAGGCACTTCTTTCACGCAGATTGAACGTCGTCTCTTCGTGATCGTCTTCTTCGAACGCGGCCGACATGCTCTCTTCCTTTTTGTCGATGAACGCCTTCTCGGCCGCCGTACGGTTTGCGGAGTGCATCCTGGCTCCCGCGCAAACGGCGGCGAACACGACAAACGTCACGACGATCGCCACGCTGCATCCGATCATCTCCAGAGTACACGAACGTTTCTCCACGTCCGCGGACTTGGCAGTTCTCACGACACCCCACAGGTCCCAATTCAACATCGGAGTGAATTTTCGATCGATCTTCGTGTCTTCGCTTCCGATCGTCTCCAGCAAGGTTGAATCGGAGACGGCGATCGACCTCGAAGTTCTTTCCAGCACCACGGATCCTCCGACTACCATTTCGACGGTCACCCGGTTCAGACGGATGGTGCCTTCGGAAAGAAGTGGAGACGCCCGAACCACGACATTCGGGGGAGCCTCGACGTGAGTCTCGTTCGAGCCGTTCGTGTAACTCAAACGTTTGAAAGTCACGTTGAACGCCCTGCCAACACCGGTCACGCGCAACGACGAAGAGAGATCGCCTCTCGCTCCGACGTACCCGTCGCAGCGGAACTCGAATCCTTCGACGTACACGTGGCTGTCGATCAAGAAGACGTTGCATCCGCCCCGTCCGTCGGCGACCGCGATGATTCCCTCCCCGCACATCGGCAGCACGGTCACGTTCGACAGGAAGACGGGTCCCAGATCGTAAGGCAGGACGCTCAGCAACGACGACTTCTCGCGAGACGACGGATCTTCCGCCGACGCGTCGTCTGCCACGACCACGAACGTGTCCCTCCCTTTCGAACCGAACTTCAAATCTCCGAGACTTCCCGACTGCTTCCGGCACCGGCCCGGCGAAACCGATAGCAACATTAGAAATATTGCAGTCGTAATAAACATCG
>NW_022691110.1:1166-1619 GCF_011630105.1 Anneissia japonica
TAATCTTCATAGTGTATAAGTGTGTTTTCGAGGACACCGAGTTAACCGACCATGGACTTCTTCGCCCAAGATGAGTTGCGTTTGGCGCTGACGATAGGTCTTGCGGTCGCCGTATTGATCGTGAGCTTGTTCCTGCTCAGCTGCTGCCTTCAAAGGCGCATGGACAATTCAGGAAGCTACCGACCGGTCGTGAAGGAGGGTCGAAGCTCGTACTACACCAACAGACTCTCCGAAATTCACGGTCGGACTACGCTTGTTTGAAAGTCGATTAAAAAAAAAATACGAAAAAAAAAATAAAAATTGTCACCTTGCCTCGATCTTTCTATGTTCGCCTGTCAGTCGCTCATTTAACGTCAAGTTCGCAAACTTTCACACACTAAAAAAAAAGAAATCCGACAAAGTTTTTATGTATTTTTTCCCCTATCATTTATTTTTTTTGTCTAAATCTGAAAT
>NW_022691111.1:0-709 GCF_011630105.1 Anneissia japonica
GTAAACAAAATACATTAGGCCTATATCGTAACAATCAAAATATTTAAAAAAACATCTCAACATAATCTTTATAAACATTTTAATAATCAAAAAATGTATATAGGAATTTACGCTAAGCGCCGTCCCTCAAATATTGTTGCTAGGGACAGGTGTGGTCGATGAACGTACAAGCTCGTTATTGCTGGCCCCTTTCGGATCGGATCGGTCAATTGTTAAGTTCGATTGATAGGCCTAACCGTAAATGTCCTTTCATATGGGCCTACTTGATTAATGTTAAAATAATCGTCTAGGAAATAATTATGGATTCAAGCCGATCACAGAAAAGGCGTTCTGCATTCTGGTGGACTGTTCACTTTACAGATTTACTGCCACCCAACCATCAGGAAATCGGCAAAATTGACAAATCTAAAAATTGACATAAATGTTTTGACTATACCTTATTAAAATACCTCAGAGGTTAACAATTTTCAATATGTAAAAGTTAAATGTTTAACTACGTAACTCAAATTTCCTGCCAGAAATTTAAGAGTAGATGGTAAGACCAGTAATAAAATAGTATTAAAGGTCTACCTCTAATTAAAGACCTTCCACTTAAAGACAACCTCCAATTAAGACCACTTTTCTGTGGTCCCACATTAACAAATGTCTTTTATCTTTATTATTCTGATTGGAGACCAATGCTGCTAAAGACCATGAAAATTCCGGTCCC
>NW_022691112.1:0-530 GCF_011630105.1 Anneissia japonica
CTGTAAATTTATGTGTCCATAATTTTAAGGTTCTCAGGCCCGTAGCCAGATCATTTCAAGGGGGGTTCTCTGGGCGTGAGGTCCAGAGGCCTGCCTAAGGGCCCCGGTAGGGTCGGGGGCGAAGCCCCCGAAGCCAGAGCGGTTTTTGTGTTTAATGGGTCTATATAATGTTATAAAAGCAGTTATGTTTTGAAAAAGATCTATGTAATAAAAAGGTAGTAATATAATAAAATTAGAAAATATTTCGTGAGTGGATTTCCCTTACGATTAAAAATCGTAACGGTACTGCGTGGCGAGTTGATTTCCCGTACGACTAAACATCGTAACGGTACTTGGTTTGGTTTACAGGAGTTCGTGCTTCGAACAAGTCATTCCAATCATAGAAGAAGCCTTTTCATGGAGAAAGTGTACCTTTTTAGCAAAGGTTTGTCTAGGTCGAAACTAACTCCGGCTATATAAAAATTTATTAGAATATTGAAAATGTTATTCGTGTTAATGAATAGATAAAGATTACTAGGCCTAATATGTCC
>NW_022691113.1:0-732 GCF_011630105.1 Anneissia japonica
ATCAGACCGATAGTTCGTTTACTGTAAAGGCAAAATTCGTGTGGCATTACCAACCAACAGGGGGTGTTAAATTAAACTTGGCAAGGTTTCAATTCATGTGCCATTACCGTCGTCAGGCACGTCGTATAAGCTATTCGTACTTGTGCGTTAAAATTTTTAAATTGTTAATATCACTTTTCAGATAATTTAAAGCACTTTCAGGTCATTTTGAATATTCCAAAACTTTCCAAAATTTACGAGCCGTACGCTCATTTCCACGCCCACAGCACGTACTGAAGCTGGAAATTACGTTTCGGTTACATGTGTTGGGTTTGTGACACGGTGTTAATACTACCGTGCGCACGGACGTTAAGACGTATGTGTACACATTCGTAAGTCCTTAAAATGCTCAAAATTACTCTTTTTTTTTAAATTCCTTTTAAAATGCTCAAAATTACTCTTTAAATAGAGCATGTTTTAGAATATTATACTTTTCAATCAGAACCGCGCGTGCTTCGTGAGGGTCAAAGTACGGCGGATCACCTAACTCGTCCTCAGTGACGAGTTCAAATCTAGTTGGTGATCCGTTACACTAGCGGATCACCCCTTTTATTGTCAGGATCATCATCATCTTCTTTTTGGTGATCCGCTAACATTAGCGGATCACCTCTTGTTATTGTCATCATCATCTTTTTGGTGATCCGCTAACGTTAGCGGATCACCTATTGTTATTGTACGGAATCATCATCTTCA
>NW_022691114.1:0-580 GCF_011630105.1 Anneissia japonica
GATGATTTAAGTTGCTTGTTTTCGTCTTCTATTATTTTCATTCGGTTTCCCATTGAATTCATTTAGCAGGTTAATTGGTCAATTTTTGTTTTATTATCAATTTTCATGCTATTTATTTGTTCAAGTAGATCTTTTAGGGTTCTTTGTTATGTTCGTCAAGGATTGATTGGCGAGTTTGAACACCAGCGGGTTGGCTTCTATGTCGCCTGCTAATATAAGGATCGTACATATTGCAGAAATACCGTACGAATCACAGCTCGTTTGTATAGACCTATGCCCATAGGCGTAGATCCCAGGGGGATTGGGGATATATCCCCCCCCCCCACCAATATTTGACAAGGGGGGATGGTCCATTGTATCATTCCCCCCCCCCTCCAATATTTTGACTGTATTGTATAAAATGGAGCTTTACACAGTCCAAAAGACTGTCCCAGAGATAATTTACAATGTCTTTATGCGCTTACAAAGATGAAAATTAGCATAATTTATTAATGTTGATTATTATCTGGAAAAAAATTATTTTATCTGGTACCAATCTAAGCTCTTCTTTCCTTAGATGTTAGATGCTTGCAAAGCAAGC
>NW_022691115.1:0-3888 GCF_011630105.1 Anneissia japonica
GTTGCACTTTATTCCAATCAAAACAAACAAATTGAGTACGATTTCATTGTGTATTACGTCATTTACTATATGAACAGTAGTCAAATCTTGTTTCAGAGAACACCATAACGAATGTGGAACACGAATTATATTATAGTCTGCTATGTATATATAAATATATAAGGATCTATACATTATATATACATATATACGCACATATACATACATATATGTATATATATATATACATATATACATACATATATGTGTATATATATATACATACATATACATACGTGTATATATATATACATACATATACATACATATACATACGTGTATATATATATATACATATACATACATATACATACGTGTATATATATATATATACATATACATACATATACATACGTGTATATATATATACATATACATACATATACATACATACGTGTATATATATATATATACATATACATACATATACATACATACGTGTATATATATATATACATACATATACATATGTATATATATATATATACATACATACATATACATATGTATATATACATACATACATATACATATATGTGTATATATATACATACATACATACATATACATATGTATATATATATATACATACATACATACATATACATATGTGTATATATATACATACATACACACATATACATATGTGTATATATATACATACATATACATATGTATATACATATACATACATACGTGTATATATATATATATATACATATACATACATATACATACATACATATATATATACATATACATACATATACATACATACGTGTATATATATATACATACATATACATATGTATATATATATATATATACATACATATACATATGTATATATATACATACATATACATATGTATATATACATACATACATATACATATATGTGTATATATATATACATACATACATACATATATGTGTATATATATATACATACATACATACATATACATACATACATACATACATACATATACATATGTGTATATATATACATACATACATACATATACATATGTGTATATATATACATACATACACACATATACATATGTGTATATATATATACATACATATGCATATGTGTATATATACACACATATATATATACACATACATATACATATGTATATATATATACATACATACATACACACGTACATACACACACACATATATATATACACATATATATATACATATGTATATATATATACATATACATATGTATATATAAATATACATATGTATACATATACAAATAAATAAACATATATATATACACACATATATATATAATATATATACACATATACCAACTATATATACTAAATTTAAGACTAACCACTATGTATATTGTAATATAACGGTTTAACATATCTTTTCAGCACCCTATCACCCTATGAAATATGAAACTATAAAGCTACGTATATGTCAAAATATTACGTTCAAATACAAAATATGACAATGATTATAATAAATAAATGTATCTCATAATATTAATTTATGCTATGGATATTTTCACTATGGTAACTTGGCAGAACTATGTCGCACAATTGTTCTGAAGGTACTATAGCTTTACCATTAAAAACTGCCTTTAGGATGTAGCTTACAGCAGATCCCCGTTGAGGTTCTGAAGCGAGAGCAAGTAATATCGTACCATCTAGGGCGTTACTAACGTGACAAGAGTATACACCCGATACATCTAATTGCAGTACAGTCTGAAATCCACTTGTCCCTTCGTAATTATATATTGTTACGTGACTATATTGACTAACTGCGGCCATGTACATAGATGGGCCAACACTAAATATTTCAATATCGCTTGTTCGATAAAAGGGAATCGAATCATGTAGTACAAACGCATTTGTGGTATATGACCAATGATAAATTGATATGTAAACATTGTAATCTGCATGTCCATCACGAACCACACCGTGGTTTGCGATGGCAAAACCAATGGAGTCTTGATGTTCAAATGCGCATACATCCAGGGGATTAACTGTGGGTATCTCTTGAAAGAAAGAAAATGGATCCGTAACATTAAATAATGTGTTATTTAAAAATGCATTATATATACGAGAGGTAGATGAGTCGCGCTCAGCAAAAACAATAAATGTTTGATTATCAATGTCAATAAACTCAGCCGACGTTGCAATTACATCCCGGAAATCTTGAATGAGTACAAGAACGTCTTCACCTCTAGGTAAGCCCTCGATCGACGTTGATGATTCTGCTTCATTTCCTGTAAATAAGACCAGAAAGTACAAACGCATTTGTGGTATATGACCAATGATAAATTGATATGTAAACATTGTAATCTGCATGTCCATCACGAACCACACCGTGGTTTGCAATGGCAAAACCAATGGAGTCTTGATGTTCAAATGCGCATACATCCAGGGGATTAACTGTGGGTATCTCTTGAAAGAAAGAAAATGGATCCGTAACATTAAATAATGTGTTATTTAAAAATGCATTATATATACGAGAGGTAGATGAGTCGCGCTCAGCAAAAACAATAAATGTTTGATTATCAATGTCAATAAACTCAGCCGACGTTGCAATTACATCCCGGAAATCTTGAATGAGTACAAGAACGTCTTCACCTCTAGGTAAGCCCTCGATCGACGTTGATGATTCTGCTTCATTTCCTGTAAATAAGACCAGAAGCCCATCTTCAGTTGCCTTTAGATCAAACTCACCCGTGGAAAGCATTGGTACGATGGTATCTAATGGCGAAAGTATTCCTCCCACAAACTGCATATAAAAGTGAGCATTTTCCGTACATACTTGAGGTGCAGTTGATGCAATTACAATGTGTACAGTATTGTCGTCAGTAATTAGAGTATTGACAGATACAGCTCCACTAGTTTTAAATGAATCATACAAGTCAAACGATGCCTCAGTAGTGTTCCAACGATACAAGAAACTATCGGAGCACACATCACTATTTTCGGAGTGTACTATCATCAATAAATATAGTTGTCCGGAATCAGTTGTGAAAGATTCAAACATACGAACAGGTTGATCCCATGATTGTATTACCTCAGTAAAGTCTAATTCAGCAACTGCTAATGAAAACGACTCTTGTAACTGTTCGATCCTTTCACACTGAGAACTGGCAACGAAATTCAATGCATCAATGTCGTCTTGGACATTCAGGAAGAAACTGAAGTATAGATCTTCTAGACGATCAATAGCAATGCCGTCGATACGATCTGCAAGCAAAATATCTTTTAGAAAGGTAACTTTATCAACAAAATAACAATCAGTTAGTATGTGGCTGCCATTGAGAGTAATTCGTGTTCTAGCCAATGTAGAAATGTCAGCGCCTCCTACCAAACCGTCAAGGTTAATATCCCCTTCTACATGCAATACATCTATGAAATTTTTTAACCCTACGATTGTTTGTTCAGTGGTTAGTGTAACTACCTCTCTATCAATATATATTCCTTCTAGTGTTCCATTCACAATTAGGTTTCCTAATAGTCTAACTGGGTTATCAAACATCTTAGTTGCCAAAATCAACTGTTCTACGGTAGCATCAAACGAATCTTGAACAATATCAGAAACGTTTATTCCATTTATATATTTTGTAAGGTGGATATTGGATGTAGAACTAACACTCTCTGAAAACACCTTCAAACCAAATATGTTTTCATCACTATGAACAGTAATAACATCTCTTACATCTATACCATTAATTAAACCATTCAATTCTATATTACCCTTTATAGTCATATCGTGAAATGTAGGAAAACCTGTAATGTTTTGATTTCCTGTTGACATTAATGTGTTTTCAATGTATTCAATAATATTCAAACCATAGAT
>NW_022691116.1:0-868 GCF_011630105.1 Anneissia japonica
TCGCATCAAACCTTGTACTGCGTAGCTACAACTAACGCAATCAGGAATGCTTCTCTGATTCAACTAGCCAACCAGCGTCGCCAAAGAAGTCGGTGATTTTTATGGAAACCAAGCTTATCACTTGTGTATGACAAGAGTTTAACAAGTACATACTTGGGAACCAAAGTTATATTCCTGCTGCAGAGTATTAAGAATTAAATCATGGGATTCTTTGTCTTGGTGTGAAGTTTTTTTAAATGATGAGGTATATACACAATTGGTTTACATATTCCTTATACTGTATAAAGTACAGGCTAGGCTAGATTATAAATATGTTTTTATAGTGGAAATTTTAAATATGCAAATCAGTCAATTCATTTAGCTTATTTAATATCGTCAGTGGCTGCAAATTTTGTAACCAATTTCTGCCATTTAGCTCTTAGCGCTCCTACTACTACCTAACACATTACTACCAAGCCTTAAGTAACGCATGTGCTTTCTGGGCAAAGTCCGAGTCCAAATGGGCCCTGGAGAGGGTTAGATACTTTTACTTACAGTAACACTGATACTCAGCACTCTCCTACAACGCGTTAACAATACGTAACATTTTCTATAATTCCGAAAAAAACCAAATAGACCAAAATCCCACAAACACAATATTCGGCAGATTTATTAGAAGGGGTTCTTTAAACTATGCCCCTGGATGCCCCACTATGGAGGTTTGACCAGTTATGTAATGCCTGTGTGCTTTCTAGGGAAACGCTTACTTCCTCCATGTCCAAATGAGTCTCTGAAAGGCGATGGGCCCCTACTTACTACTACCAAGCAATCTAATAATACAGCCGCTTTTGACAAAATATTTTCTTTTAATTTTTTTTTAAATGTATGA
>NW_022691117.1:0-606 GCF_011630105.1 Anneissia japonica
GTCTTCTTCGATTATTTAGCTTCGAATCTAAAGTTTCCTTTTTCGTAACTTCGTTCGGGACCGATAACGTAGACGGCCAGTACCGATGACGTCTTGTATTAGCTTCGATAGAGAACAAAGTTGGAAATAACTTCAGCACCACTTAGTTACCTTACTGCGACCGAGCCGTCAACATGCCAAAGTGTGAACCTGGTAGTAGCAAAACAGGAGAAAACAATCGCACAAGGAAATGTAGATCTGATCCGCGTTCGAAGAGATGGCGTTTTTCGCTCGACCATCCAACCCAAACGGAAGAGCAGATGCTGAAAAAGTTCATTAACAAGATCGAATGCGACCCGGATGGAAACAGAGAAACTCAACATAACCGATCCTGCGCCGGGATCGAATATATTCGTTATACATACGAACAATGGTATAGCAGAACGTTACACGTGAAGAGATGGCTCATCAGTTGCCGTCGTAGACGCCTTGGTGGAATCAAATCGATATTGCCGAGGGCCTTCTGGGAGCCCTGCAGAGGAACCTACACGGAAAACGAACCTTACTGCCTTAAGAATGCGAGATTTTCCACACTTTATAACCCACCAGGTAGACACGACAATAATG
>NW_022691118.1:0-661 GCF_011630105.1 Anneissia japonica
TTCCGGTGATCCAGTGATATAAATCATAATAAATATCCGCGCACGATTATTTGTAAAATTAAGACTTCATAAATCCGGCTATTGATAGCATCTTGTGTTCCGGCACATTGTTGTTCCGCTGACAATGATTGTACATCTACTTCGCACTTATTGATGGATTGGTAGATTTGACCTGAGACACTGAAATAAAAGAGATTGAACTATTGAGAAATACATTCAAACTATTTTCATTTTGGCATCTGTGTTAAGTTAGGCCTAATTAAGTATAAATCTCATTAGATTAAAAACACTTTTTTTTCATACCTTCATGATGTATAGGAATACAAATTCAGAAAACAAAATTGATTGTTTGATTGATTTAATGCATTATGTAAAGTGTGCATGTTATAATAAAGCGTTATTTTAATATGAGTGGGTGAGCATACTCCCCACCCCAAATCGACAAGGTCCAAATTTTCAAAAACAGTCGAAAATGTACTGAATACACATTTTTTTTACATTTTTTTTTGTAATATTAAATCTTAACATTTTAATCAATACTCTATTGGACCCCTGTATCGTCCTATAATAACAAAGCTGCGGTTCAACCTGCTTTTCCCCCTATTAACGGCACATAGAGTTTTAGGTGACCCCTCCGCATTTGGTATGATCATTACATCTT
>NW_022691119.1:0-1214 GCF_011630105.1 Anneissia japonica
CGATCGGTTGCGATATAATCGGTGGTAATCCAAAACTGATTACTCCCGATCGCAATCAACGAACGCATTCAGACCAACATAAACAAACTTTATATTCTAGGGCCTAGGCCTCCGTTGTCTAGGCCTATGTTGCCTGACCTCAGCCAAACAGTGCCTGTGGAATTCGATGTGATTCATTGCGATCAGATTCCGTGGTAATCGGGAGTAATAAAGATTGTAGCACCCAATCGCAACGGGTAACAATTGCGATATCGATTACATATCGCCTACTATTGGTGAGCTTTCACACACGATTTTCCTTTGCGATTGGGTGCGATTGGGTGTCGCAATTGCTACATCCTATCGCAATGCGATGCTAGTCTGAATGGGGTATTAGCAAGCAACCTTCATTGTAACCAGGGAGAAAGCTCTCTTCTGATTGGTTGGCTGTTGAAAGAACGTCACGCTTCAGCGTATCACAGCCTATCGTTGCCTTTAGCGTATCACAGCCTATCTTTGCAGTTATGCCCTTTTGCCTCCTTTTGCCTTGGGAAAATACTAAAAATTGTGTAGTTATGCTCTTTTGCCATGCCCCTATCTAGCCCGGGGGACACTTTTTTTTACGATTTGTTTGTATCAACATGTGTAACATGATGTACTGACCTCACTAGGCTATATAACTCAATTTCGCCAAAAATGTCAGTTATGCCCTTTCGCCATGGGGGATGGGGGCAGTATGGTCATTATATCTATGCGCGTATTACATTTACCTGTACGTATGCGGATTGTTGCTGCAGTACGTGCTGTAACATAGCAGTAGAAATGGTTTGTATGTTCACACAATACGATGAATAAATCTTTGATTGTGTTTGAATAACTTGTCATGCGTTTACTATTTTGATAGACATTCGTCAAAGAAATTTGCCCTCTTCTCGCAGGCGCGTCGTAGTAAAACACTAGCCAGAATTTATCGCGATATGGCGATACCTACAATTGTGTTTGCACACGAACCGGTCAAAGGTCAAACAAACCGTGCACGAATGAAACATTAGTGCAAGGCTTGGAATAGGAAACAGCATTAGGAGCTATTTTGATTACGTCACGATTCACTTATAATTCGATACACTGCCTGCTATTTGTTTCTTTTTGCAAAAACCTCAAAGCTTTTCACATCGCGATGAATATTTCGTTGCCCGGGTTCTTATCGTCAACATATTTTTTTTTTTTTTTTTTTT
>NW_022691120.1:0-1031 GCF_011630105.1 Anneissia japonica
TATAGGGCACACACGTGTGTTTGAAACTAAATATAAGCATTTTCATCGTGGTTTTATTCATTACAATTCATAGGCCTATTCTTTCACCATCATTACACATTGAGGCCTAGACTTGCCACAAGTCTCTTATTTGTTATTATTTTTCTAACGAGACCAACGAGAAAGTTAATTTAGAGATAGACGGAATAAGCGACTTGTAAAACACTGTAATCAGGCACCAGGATGCCAAAAGAATGACGTAATCTTATATTCCGTATTTGGATAAATGGGCGAACCGAAATAAACAATTTCAACCAATCAAATGTTTATATTTTTGGAGCCACGAAACTGAGTCACTCGCGTCGACTAGTTAGGCATGCTAAAAGTCCTCCCTAATAAACGGGCCTAAAATATTTAGAATAGACCCTAGTAAGACTAATTTTGGCAATGGCAAAAACAATTAAGCTTAGACTAGATGGCATACCATACAAATACAACAAAACTTTAACTTTCCAGGAGGATGGCTCAGGCCTCGTCTGGAGTCAGGAGTAGTAGGCCTAGCCTAGACTAGTAGTAGAGGTTTGGCGTATTTGTAAGTTCTTACTTACAGAGGCCTACCTTTTTAACAATATTCTAACCTAAAGGCCTAAATCTGTGTAGCAGCTAGCGGTGAGCAAGGTTCCTAAGTATAGCCTACGGTTATCAATCCATTTCGTTCTCAGCAGGCCAGAACTATATACTAACTGTTTTAATTCAAGTATAGGTAGCTATGGGAGCAGGTTAGCTTGTTCTAGTTGAGACATCCGCATCTTCAATTTTGAAAATTTACCAAGATTGATTAATATGCATGAAGTTAGCCAATCACGTGATTTACAAAATCAGTCATGCATACGATATCCCACATCAAATTTGATGTGGGAAATCGTACGCATGAATCGTTTGCCCAGGTACGGAAGCTTAAAGTGACCTTCCGCGTTTCCGAGTTTACAAGATAATTATCATGGAAACATGGAATAAATACTTAGTAAGACGTCTTTCCGAGATAATTTATC
>NW_022691121.1:0-2016 GCF_011630105.1 Anneissia japonica
ATTGATAGTTGCATTTTCTTATGTACATTATTGGGGGAATTGCTATATGGTAAACCCGATCCGACAACTGTTCCGATAACATGCTATACTGATTGTAAGTCCTTAATGGATGCTATTAAGTCTGAGAAAAGTGTCACTGAAAAAAGATTAAGGTTAGATATGAGTGGTATAAAGGAGTTAATTGAGGCTAAGCAATTAACATCTGTTCAATGGTGTGACACTAAATCACAAATAGCAGATTGTTTGACCAAGAAAGGCGCTTCTAATAAGAATATGAGAAAAGTGCTTGATAATGGTTTATTACTTTAAAACAAAAAACAAAAAAAAACAAAAAAATAGTTGAATTTGATAATGTTTATGTTTATCTGACCCGAGGTCAGAGTTTTATTCACGTGATCCTTTTTGGCGGGCCGGCACTCGACGGTCATGGTCTCGGTGAGTGAATATAAATAAATAGTTGAGCAACAGTTATTCATATGATCTCTATTTATTATCTGTCAATAATAGTATTAATTTTATTTGCTTTTAAGTAGCTTGTTGTTACTTATTATAAATACAACAAAACATAAATAAAAAAAGTAGGATAAACCGATTGACGAACTTGCAATGATAATTAGGCCTAGTTATATTAAATTTAGCGTTTCGAAACCCCATTGGCGCTCCGTATATTTGTTGAAAACAAACCGCGACCGAAATGAAGCGCGACCGAAACGAAGCGCGACCGAAATGATCTGTATTCGCTACCAGTGGCAGTACTTACTGGGCTATATATTGTGAGTCTGTTGAAACATGGAGTTATAATTATTTGAAACGTGTACGACCCCTGCCGCTGTAGTAGCCTTGCGACGAGGTGAGTTGTAGCCGCGCCAGGTCCATTCAATGTCAAATGCTAGGCTTGACTATACTAGGCCTACTGTTGCATACCATGATAGGCTTGACTAGCTAGGCTACTGCTGGATGAAGGCTAGTTTATTTCATATCCATATTTATTGAGGCATATATAGGCCTAGCCTAGTCTGCTCGAATACAGATCATTTCGGTCGCCCTTCGTTTCGGTCGCGGTTTGTTTTCAACAAATATATGGAGCGCAAATGGAGTTGCGAAAACGCCAAATTTAATATAACTAGGCCTAATTATCATTGTAAGTTCGTCAATCGGGTTTTCATACTTTTTTTTAATTTATGTTCTGTTGTCTTTCTACTAAGTAACAACATAGGCTACTTGAAAGCAAATAAAATGAGTTACTAGGCCTAAACTAAATTTCAATCAAAGCCCCATTCCCGGCAAAATTTCACTAAAAACTGACTTTTTTTAGAAAATATGCATTTGCATTACTCCAATTATTATAAATCATGGAAAAATATTGGCATGAATTTTAGTTTTACGCAAAAGAATAAAAAAAATGAGAAATACAGACTATTTCTCATAAAATATGACCATTTTCTCGACGAATTCATCGTTACTAGGCAAATTCAGAGGTTGTAGATCGCATCCACTGGAATACTCTCGCTTTTATGTATACTTTATACAGTCAATAAAGTGCGCCCTCTCTAGTGAGATTAGTTTTTGTACTTCGCATCTCGCACAATGCGTTCGTTCGGTTAGGTTGAGATATGTTTGTTTAAGTGTCAAAACCTCAGTCAGAATCAGTTTTTTAACAAATTTGAAATAATATATTTCACAAGTGTCAATACTAGCAACGGAAAATATCATGTTGGCAGTTTTTATGTGTGATACATGGCCGGCGGAACCGAGGGGCCCGGGCCCCCCCCCCCACTTTTTGGCAAAAAATATATAATGTCTGGAGATTTTTGTATGATCGGCATTGCAAGAAAAGAAGGAGGGAAGAAGGAGGAGAAGGATGGGAAAGAGAATGTTTATCCAGTACCCGACTGAGTTACATTTTCTCGCAATTCACATTGGCGGGTATGAGGGAGGGGGTCATGGGTCCTGACCCCTCCCTTGGGCAACAAAAAAAAAGGGGGGGAAAAGAAAAAGAATTCTAGACCTACCTTT
>NW_022691121.1:2024-4570 GCF_011630105.1 Anneissia japonica
GGATGATTTTTTTTTTTTTTTTTTTTTTTTTTTTTTTTTGTTGCGTTAAGAAAATTAGAATTTTGAACAACATAAAAGTAATTAAAACACACTTCAAACTTCTAGGAAACATTTTCAAGGGGGAGAACCCCTGGACCACCCTTTCTTTTTGGGATTTATCGATTCATGGCAAATAGAATACGCATGCAACTACTCATTTGTTTATGTATGAATACACATATAGAATAAAAAATGAGAAAAATTTACCTGACTGTTTTCAAGAGGGGAAAGTAATTAAAAGACACCTCAGAAGTCGGGAAAACTCATTTCTCGCCTTCTAGGAATCAAAATTTTCCCGGGGGAGAACCCCCACCCCCTCCTTTTTGGGATTCATCGATTCATGGAAAATTCGTATGCAACTACTCATTTTTTAAAAATGTTTATATATGTATACACTTAAGGCCTATTTACTGAATAACAATGGTAAAAAATTATCTGACCGTTTTCAAGAGGGAAAAACCTTGAATTTTGAAGAACTTAAAAGTAATTAAAAGACACCCCAGAAGTCGGGAAAACGCATTTCCCGCCTTCTAGGAATCGAAATTTTCCCGGGGGAGGACCCCCTCCTTTTTTGGATTCATCGATTCATGGAAAATTCGTATGCAGCTACTCTTTTTTTTTAAATTTTTATGTAACTAAATTTGGTCATTTTTCAACTTCTTTTTGTAATAACTTCGCAAATACTTCATCGATTTTTTTTTGGGAAAAGATAAAACCGATCAGAATTTAATAATCATTACAACAATTACAAATTTATAAGTGTAATGTTAACACCTTTATCGAGAAATTAAAAGACACCCCAGAAGTCGGAAAAGCTCATTTCCCGCTTTCTAGGAATCAAAATTTGGCCCCCCTTTCTTTTTGTGATTCATGGAAAATTCATATGTAACTACTCATTTTTTCCCAAATGTTATGTGTGTATAGACACATAAGGCCTTTACTGTCATAACAATGGGAACAAATTACCTGACCGTTTTCAAGAGGGGAAAACCTTGAATTTTGAAAAACTTAAAAGTAATTAAGACACCTCAGGAGTCGGGAAAAAGCTCATTTTCCGCCATCTAGGATGGACCCCCCTTTTCTTTGGAGCTTATCGATTCATTGAAAAAAGAATACGATATGCAACTACTCATTTTCTTAAGGTATACACATAACAGGCCTATTTACTGTAATGAGAAAGTTTACCTTACCGTATTCAAGAGGGGGAAAACCTTGAATTTTGAAGAACAAAGTCATTAGACACCTTGCTCAAAAGTCGAGAAAGGTCATTTCCAGCCATCTAGAAATCTAAATTTCCCCGGGGGAGGAATGTTGACCCCACCACCTAGGTTTGATTCCCGATCTGCATGATTCATATTCCCATTCATCTTATAAGTGGGCCCCCCCCCCCACTTTAAAAAATGTTCCGCCGGCCCTGTGATAACAGAACCTAAATCGAGGTAAGGCTAGGCCTAGCCTAGCAGCGTTGGATAGGCTAATGAATGTTTTCGGCGCCTACGATATTTCTTCTCACGACCTGTCGCAAAATCAAACATGAAAATTCATCCGCATTTATTTTTTGTGTGGAACACAAAAAATCAAATTTCAGTCTTATTTTACATTTTTTTCATTCTTAGGAATGTCTAAATTCAGTTAAACTAGCAATTCCGTATTATATTTATAAATCTTTAAAACATTATACAAAAATTAGATTTTTTTTTTAAATTGAAATTTTGCCGGGAATGGGGCTTTAATATTATGGTACATAGGTTATTTTCTAGTTTGTTGCATTCCTAGTACAATGTTACTCTTTTATCGGACAGTTTTTATTTTCGTTTTGTTATCGATCCTACGCTTCCTACAACACTTTTTTTTTATTTATAAGAACCAGTAAAATTTTGCCCAGACTCAGTGTTCTTATTTTTTGGCCAATTTTAGGCTCAAAATGTTCTTATTTTGTTCTTATTTTGCACACTTTTCAAACATAGAAAATTATTATTGTACAGCAGTCTACACTGTACTGGGAGGTGAAAGCGGCCCTGCAAAAAATTGCCCATGAATGAAAGGCCCAGCAAAAATGGCCCCACAAAAAATAGCCAAGGTAAAAAATGGCCGAAAGTGGGAGGAAGGTAACCTACTGTCCTGTGTTATAGAGGGTATTACATAGTCACACCTACTGCACATAAGGTACAGATATAATTTTTTGGTTTTTGTAGTTTGACATTCTACCTCAGCCTCAATTTGTTCTTATTTTGTTCTTAATTTTTAAGCAATTTCAGCCTCAATGTTCTTATAAAATGTGTTCTTATAAAAATTAAAAAAAAAGTGTACATAACAAATACAGTAAAAAAATGAATACTAAAAATTTGGTATTTCTCGTAGTACGGTACAGTATTGTTTTTTGATATATTATTTATAAAATAAAACTTTTTATCAAGAAAAACCAGCCAACTGTTATTTAAATTACTGTAACATTAGTTTATTAACAATTATTTTTATTAGTATTAAAGTTTATTATTGTTACTATA
>NW_022691122.1:0-529 GCF_011630105.1 Anneissia japonica
ATTATTCAAGGGATGCTTCATCTAACTAATAACTGCATTATTAAATTAATGCTTCATCTAACCAATAACTGCATTATTCAAGGGATGCTTCATCTAACCAACAACTGCATTATTCAATGGATGCATCAGGTAAGCAACAACTGCATTATTCAAGGGATGCTTCATCTAACCAACAACTGCATTATTCAATTGATGCTTTATCTAACCAACAACTGCATTATTCAATGGATGCTTCAGATAACAATCAACTGCATTATTTAATGGATGCGTAATGTAACCAACAACTGCATTATTCAGTAGATGTATCATCTAACCAACAACTGCATATTTCAAGGGATGCTTCATCTAACCAACAACTGCATTATTCAATGGATGCTTCATCTAACCAAAAACTGCATTATTCAATGGATGCTTCATCTAACAAACTACTGCATTATTCAATTGATGCTTCATATAACCAACAAGTGTACAAGTTGTGTACTAACCATCAATTGTATTATTCATTGGGTGTTTCAGGAAAAAAAATGTA
>NW_022691123.1:0-544 GCF_011630105.1 Anneissia japonica
TAAAATAACTAAAATAAAATTTCTAGACCACTAACATTCACTTTCAAATATCCATACCAGCAAAAATCAGATTTTATCGTGAGTCTGAAGAGGTCCACAATATTCGATGGTACTCTGTATTATCAATTATCATGGTGTTCTTATCTCATTTCACTGTTGAATGTTATTAAATTCAAATACACCTACCCTAAAGTTTCTACTTTCATATTGTATTCGATGTTTATTCGACAAAAACAAAATTAAATTTGTTCGACTTGTGCGGAGAATTCTAGTTTCCGGCCTTTGTGATGGCGGTGGTAGTCGAGCAGCAACATTTAGTAGGCCTAGTATTTAATTGTTTCGACCGTCAGTCTTTCATAGCCAAGTTCTCTTTTAATTTCAGCACCGGGCTGTCCTTAAGAAATAAGCCTCCTGGGCTTTATTGAGTTATTCTGGAAAATCAGTACAGTAGTATTATTGTCTCCCCTTTTCAAGGATGTATTGTACTTTCAGAGATTTTCTCTCAAATCATTCGTACTATCTAATCACATCTATTTTAATTGTG
>NW_022691124.1:0-895 GCF_011630105.1 Anneissia japonica
GTTTATTTACTTACTTACGTATTTACTCACTTATTTACTTACTTATTTATTTTTTTTTATTCATTTATTTATGTATTTATTTATTTATTTATTTATGTATTTATTTATTTATTTATGTATTTATTTATTTATTCATTCATTTATTTATTTATTTATTTATTTATTTATTTATTTATTTATTTATTTATTTATTTATTTATTTGTGTTTTTGTTACTTTAAACTGATTCTTTTGATTGAGCTTCCCTAGCTTCTGAAAAAATTCTATGACGTAGCGCCACCACATGGTCTGTTATAATAGACTCATCGGTTCCAGGCATTTTTTACATTTGATTTGTGTACTAATAAAAAATAATAATTTCTAAATAAAAAACGAAAGTAAACATTTTTTTTACATCAATTTACATTTTTGAATATTTTTAATCTGTGTTTTGATGCAAACATAATCAATAACATATCTGTGATTGGTAAAACATGTATTTGATATAGTAGGGTCAACCATGAGTGACCGACCTGTTTGGTATAACTTAAATACCTCAGGCTTCGGTATGTTCGATCTTCATAACCACGCTACGTCTGTTTGGAGTCTACTATTTCATTTAGGCTGAGGTACAATGTATGAGGCGCCAAGTGTAAATTTATTATTTATATATAATTCATTATTTAATTAACATATAATTGACTAGATCACCCATTATTTATATATAGTGCATTTACATCTAAAAGATTATATGTAAATAAGTGCGTTAACGTTTCATTATTTATATATAATTAGTTTACTGATTACATTATATATAAACAATGAAAGGCTAACCAAACATTATTTATATATAACAAGGTAATTCAACAAAAGGACGCACATCTCGGGACATCAAAGGTTATAACTCTGGCATCGAC
>NW_022691125.1:0-896 GCF_011630105.1 Anneissia japonica
TTTTATCAATTTATAAAGATTTCAATGTGAAACTGGGTGAGTCTGAAACACTGACTTTTACAACGATTAGGTTCGCTTTTGTGTTTTCTTCCAGCTCACTCAGTTGGATGGGGTTTTTTTGTACTGTTTGTGTGTTTTGTTTTGGAATTAAAAGGAATAAGAATACTAGGATAAGAAAATAGAATAAAAGAAGTCGATTTACATTTTTCACCGCAGTATAGCCCGGTTAGCTCAGTCGGTAGAGCATGAGACTCTTAATCTCAGGGTCGTGGGTTCATATTCTTTCAGCAAATGATCAGGTACCATTAACACAGTGATTATTATAACAATTTATTATGATAACACAATCAGGTAACAATGTACGTGTTCAGTGGCGTAGAAAAATATTTTTCATTGGGGGGGATGATTGGCGTGTTAGCCAGTGTCGTAACAGGCGCGGGGGTGGGGCAGGGGGAAAACTGCCCCTCCCCTGACGGTTTTTACCGGGCCGACCAAGTCGTCGTACCGGGCTGGGTAATAAGAGAAAAGAAAGAGGGGAGAGAGAGGGAAAGAGAAAGAAGAGGAAAAGAAAAGAAAGAAAAAAGAAGAGAAAAATAAAGACAAGAATAAAAAGGAAGCTATCATAATGACCAGACTCACAACACCCATGCAACCCCTTCTCCACTTCAAAAACTGTCATAACTCCTTTGATCTATGCTGCCCGATGGCGTAACCACTGGGGGACAAGGAGAAAATATCAATCTTTGAAAAATCTTCCCCACCCCCCCCCTTTATAAAATGTCCTTTTATCCCCTGAAAGTGCCTAAAAACCTCAAATTTCGCGCGCATTTTTTGTTAACATGGCCCAATTTCCTCTAAAAATTGCACATTTTTGGGAGTTTTGATCAATTCCAACG
>NW_022691126.1:0-562 GCF_011630105.1 Anneissia japonica
AGTACTTTTCCGAAAAACTTCAAACTTTCAATGGAATAGTGTTTGTTTAAGCCTATCTCACTTTTCCTAACCCTACCCCTAACCCTAACCCTAACTTTAACTCTAACCCTAACCCTAACTCTAACCCTAACACTAACACTAACCCTAACCTAAAAAAAAAATTACATTTTTGACTCAACTTTTTAACATTGTCACTTTTTGCACAAAAGTGCTTATCTCACCGAGTTAAGCACTTAGTGCAAATTTTTGACTTTCCGCCATATTTCGAGTACTTTTCCGAAAAACTTTAAACTTTCAATGGAATAGTGTTTGTTTCAGCCTATCTCACTTTGCCTAACCCTAACCCTAACCCTAACCCTAACCCTAACTCTAACTCTAACCCTAACCTTAACCCTAACCCTAACCCTAACTCTAACTTTAACCCTAACCCCAACCCTAACTTTAACCCTAACACTAACCCTAACCCTAACCCTATCCTAACAAAAAAAAATTACATATTTGACTCAATTTTTTAACATTGTCACTTTTTGCACAAAAGTGCTTATCTCGCCGAGTTGAGCAC
>NW_022691127.1:0-963 GCF_011630105.1 Anneissia japonica
TGCATTTTCAGTAATAATTTTTACAGGCTGTTTAAAGGAAGAAATTAAATTTTGAGATATTAATTGCTTTGATAGGGAATTCTACCTCTACTTCCATTTGTAGTTTAATAAACTTTAAAAGGTGGGACCATGTAGGAGTGTTTCTGTGTTTTAATGCATAATTTTAAATAGGACATCAGTTTTGGAGAATTTTACTGTATACACAATATCCAGGAATGATCCACAACTGTAATAGATATGCCACTGAATAAATGATTGATGAATTTAAAATTGTAATAAGTTGTTTGCCTTTTTTTTCAGGAACAAGCTGCGGAGAACTTGGAAGCGCAAATCTTGTCACCTTTCGTCAAGCACCCTGATTATGGAATTGTTTACTATTCTGAACATTATGTTGTCTTGAAAGCGTATGCTTGTGTAAAACATATCTCACATTATGAGCTTTCCATAGCTGTTGGAATTGGGCTACTGTATTCTCTACTTCATGAGTCTGATATTAGTGGCGGCTCTGGGATATAATTTATTTCAGGGGGGGCCCCAAAAATGTCCGACTGGGGGCCCAAGTATTTATGGGTGTCCAAGTATTTATGGGTGTAACTATAGCACGCAGCGTTATCTGAGGGTGGTTTGGCGTAGGCAGTACAGTACTGGAAAAGTAGGCCTTTTTTTTTTGGGTCCAACTGCCCGACAAGCTTTGGCCGATGAGGGGGCTTGACCAGACCGATGGGGGATTCTTCCCCCGCTGACACCGCCCGTCTGATATACGGTTTATTTATATGGTATGCCTCAGTGGTGGTACCAGAGATTCCCTATGAGAAGTTCAATGTGGGCCACCCACCTAACCACATTATGATTGTAATTGGAGCAAGAACAGCACCAGTAAATTCCCGAAAATGGCACTTTCAGACTGTGAACTGCTTTTTCAAGTGTTCCCTGACCCCCACCCCATTAGCACCGTCCCACCCC
>NW_022691128.1:0-571 GCF_011630105.1 Anneissia japonica
TAGGTGGACCAAACCGGGATTCTAATCAGACGCTTTAACTAACTAAGGCCATTGAGGCTTTGTTGGGATTGCCATTCTGATTAAAGCAGTTAGACAAGTGTAATATATATATATATATATATTTAGGAAAAACTCCGAATGCCTTGCAATTATGTAAAAAATTAAAATCCAATTCGGCTTTGTTCAAACGAAGAGTAATCTTTTCATATTTCCTTTATAAAGAAACTGGTAATCTTCTTGAACTGAAATCCTTGATAATAGAACCAAATGGACGTAAGTTGACAAAAAATACAACGCATTTTAAAAATAACACAAAAGATTTAATGGCAGACATGTTTCGGGTTACCTTCAACCCATCATCAGTTAACAAAAAAAAACCAAAAAAAAAAAAACCAAATGAACCAAATACTCTTGTAGACTATATGTATATAGGTAATTATCATGCTGAATATTAAAGAGATAGATTGATTTGTTTGACAATAAGTTTGACCAACTATAGTAACTCTAAATCTGGACTAAGTGTAGCTAATTATTATTCTGAATATATAATTGAATACCGTGATTTGTTTAA
>NW_022691129.1:0-881 GCF_011630105.1 Anneissia japonica
GAGGGAACGCTTTTCGGAAGGAGATGTTACAATATTCTATTGCCAATCACAACAAATAGAAACAAATTCCACAAACACTGATTTGCTGGGGGTCGGTCAACATGAGGAAGTCAGTTAAGTTGTTTACAATCTCGCACATCATGACTATATATGGGCATACAACAATGTTTTTGTCAAAGGAAATTTGGTAATCTAGACAGATCTTAAGATGATGAATTAACACACATTGTTTTTTCTTGCAGTGATTTGTCATTTAACAAAGGTGACATGGTGATCCTACGCAAGCGAATCGATGAAAACTGGTACTTGGGGGAACTGAATGGCAAAGTTGGTTTCTTCCCGGCAGCCTATGTCAAAGTTGTAAATCCACTGCCAAAAGCGCCACCACAGTGCAAGGCCCTCTATAGTTTTGATGTCAAAGAGAAAGATGACAAAGACTGTCTATCGTTTGTCAAGGTTTGTTACTGTTTTTGGCACAGCCTTGATCTATTTTTCTTTTATTTTGTATTCATTCATATTTGCAGGCATGCAGATCCACACATCATACATTCATAAACAGCAAAATGAGTAGTATACAAAATATAATTTATTTTACTTTATATTGAAATTTAATTTTTATATTGTATTTGGCTCAAGTTTAAACAAATTATCATTTTACATAGGTTGTAGTCTTAATTTAAAACAAATTAAATATATACGTACTGCTACGTCTCGTTCCACTATCAATCATCAACAGATCTTCTATTCAAGCCCGAATAGTGTGGCTAACAACATCTAGCTCCCAGCTTAATGTTGTCTGAAGATCCTGGAACAAAACATAGCAGTACGTATACATTTAATCAGTTTTAAATTAAGAATTCTACAATCAATACATATAGTAA
>NW_022691130.1:0-323 GCF_011630105.1 Anneissia japonica
TATCTCACTTTGCCTAACCCTAACCCTAACTCTAAATCTAACCCTAACCCTAACCCTAACTATAATCCTAACACTAACCCTAACCCTAACCCTAACCTAACAAAAAAAAATTACATTTTGACTCAACTTTTAGAAATTATCACTTTTTGCACAAAAGTGCTTATCTCGCCGAGTTGAGCACTTAGTGCAAGTTTTTGACTTTCCGCCATATCTCGAGTACTTTTACGAAAAACTTCAAACTTTCAATGGAATAGTGTTTGATTTAGCCTATCTCACTTTGCCTAACCCTAACCTTAACCCTAACCCTAACCCTAACTCTAACT